>NC_088398.1:56568059-56610559 GCF_034236695.1 Oncorhynchus nerka | reverse complement strand
TTATAATGCGTTATAACGTAGCCTACTTGGTTCTGAATGCGTGTGTCTACATGTGCTTATCATTTTGTCCAACAATGTGTGTAACGCAAACATCAATATAAGAGTATTGCACATGCAGTGAATCTCAATATACCATGTTTCACAGCATGCATGGCCAGTGACAGTAACGGTGGTGTGTGTTAGCTGGCCGGTGGTTGTTGCCAGTGCATCACATATTCCCAGCTCTCAGGAGGGACAGAACAGGCATGAGCACATAATGAAGGCTTTCACTGTGATGCATTGTTTTACCACACACTGTCTTTCAGCCAACCACCCCTCCAGAGCCTGTCATCCACACATATATACAGAGACACACTCTCAAAACTCACACACACACACACACGCACACACACACACCCCATACACACATATGCATAATTAGGTAAATAAAGCAGTAAGGGATACATAAATGGACATAAATGCATAGACACATCCACTCACACACACACAGTAAAAAGGGCTGACACACTAGCATGCTGTCATCACAGGGATGTCACACACACTGATACCAAGAGAGACAGACTCACTGTTATACAGTATAATACATCTTTACATGTAAGGATCCTAATGCATGGCTGTGTGTGCATGTTTACTATATGTGGTGCACAAGTGTCTGTGTGCATGTGTGCATATTTCAATGTCCGTTGCCCACAACATAAAACGATGTGTTACTCATCGTGCTGCAGTCTGCAGTGGCCGTGTGTCTGAGACGTCCAAAGGAGAACCCAGAATGAATAAAGATGCACATTACCTGCAACAGAAAGACAAGAAGAGAAAGCATAAGAATCACATCATATAACTTTTCCCAAGGAGACATATACCGTATATTGCCTATAGAGTAGCATTAGAGATGTTTTACTTATTTAATAGGATCCCTAAGGCCTGTGTCCCTTTTCCCTCTGCAACTACAGGCCTATAGGGATAAACATAAACTCTCTATTTACTCTTTACATTAACAGTGTTTCCCCTATATTCATTTAACCTCTTATGTTTTCTTTTTATATAGATTTCTGCCGAGACGTGCTTTTAAATGGACATTCGTTGGAAGTCTATGGGAACAGCTAGCATGTCATTGCGCTAATGCTAGTAGCAATACACCCCCCTTCCTAGGGGAAACACTGATTTACATAGTCAGCTTATCATAGGATATATCATTATGTTATAACCACACACATAGAGTTACTAGAATGTGCATCCCTATTCAAGTAATGTGTTTACCAGTCCAATTGCCATGGTCATAGGTTCTATGTTCGTTCTAGATATTATATTTCTATGGTAAAACACTACATCTGCTGTTAAGCTTTAAACATGCTGTGGATGCTTAGAGAACCTGTGTTTTAGTAAAGGAATATAACAATGCAATCTGGCTATTTAAACCCAGACAAAATACATGCACTTATGTTGGGTTAGGGAAGCAGTGTTGTAGCGCAGATGGAAATATAACAATCCAATGTGTTTTGTTATATGAAACCAATCTGGCGTAAGGAATACAAAGAGATGCAATGTGTTGTTGTGTGAAAGCAATCTGTTTATACAAACGCAACATACGATTGGACGTTTGTGAAGGTGTACAGGAAGGAGCAAAACACCCTGAATAAAGCTGGGACAGGTGCCAACCTGGCAGAGAAAGTTCACTCCCTCTCTTTATCTCTCTCTCTGTCTGTCTCTCTCTCTCTTTTCTTCTTTAGTCCTCCCTCTCTGCAAGCTCTTTACCAGACAGACAGGTTACATAGTTGAGTTGGTACTGGCAACCAAATGCAATCTTACTACGCAGGGGCAGCAGTATACTGTAACAGGGCAGGAGCGTTTAACCCTTTCAGGGGAGCCAGACAGAAAATCAATCACTGTGGAAATGGCATTTCCTGCCTCTCCAAGAGACCCCTTTCTATCTGACATATACAGGACAGCCCAGGGGGGAAAGCCAGGTCAAGCACATTCAACGCTACACTGAACCATTGAAAAATGTCAGCAACACTCTGAAACCAATTTGGTAGCCAATCCCACATGTGAATGTGACAGCTTAACCTAAACAATTTTACCAAACACCTATTTTTAAACCCTGGTTTATGCATTTGAGGGTATGTCTTCCCCCTACCTCCACTCCCCAACCCTCCACACCTCCAACCCACCACCTCTCCTGTCCACACCTCGCCCCCACCTTCTCCCTACCTTCACTCCCCAACTCTCTGCACTTCCCACACCACCACCTCTCCCCTCCACACCTCGTGTGCCCCCTTCCCCCTTCGCTCTCCAACCCTCCACACCTCCTCTATCTCCACACCCGTCCTTCCCCACGTCCTCTCCCCACGTCCCATTCCTCCCCATGTCCTCTCCCCATCAGAGCTCAGTATTTCCCCGGCCAACTCTCATCGCTTGTTTTAGTTTGGAGTTTAGTAGAGTCAGTAGTATGTGTGCGTGTGTGCATCTGTGCGTGGTGTGTGTGCGTGTGTAAGTGCATGTGTGGAATGTGTGTGAATTGACTTAGTTAGCTGAGGGTATTTTTCAGCTTCAGTCAGTGGGTGGATACTCCAGGCCTCTACTATCCACTATAGAGCTGCCGACTATTGATTCAAATTACTTAATTTTCCCACCATCTCAGTATTGGCTATTCTGTCATATGTGATGGGAAGA
Organism: Oncorhynchus nerka; assembly: GCF_034236695.1. Lineage (NCBI taxonomy): Eukaryota > Metazoa > Chordata > Actinopteri > Salmoniformes > Salmonidae > Oncorhynchus > Oncorhynchus nerka. Next base: position 56,607,889 of record NC_088398.1, on the reverse strand, counting down.
AGATAGAAGGAAGGAGAGGAGAAAAGGAAGAGAGGGAAGCCTAGACCACCGACTGATGTGAGTCTCTCCATTAAGGCTTCCTGAACTACTGTTCTGCTGTAAATGTGTTTAGGGTCTGCTGACCTAAACTGCTCACCACCTCACCTTACCTCACACACACTCAGAGACACACACACATTTTGTACATACATCCACTTGAGGATAAATGTCAAAGTGGACTGAAACAACCACATCGTATGCCACTTGAAGACAGACATTGTAGTGAGGTGCATACTGGCGGCAAGGAAGTCAGGCGCAGGACAGCGAAAACTGATTTACAACGATGTCATTTAATATCTATAAACCACCGTCAACAGAACAATACAATAAATGGGTCAAACAAAACCCGGTAAATAACGGCATATTGGACATGGGGGGGAACAGAGGGTTAAATACACAGCATGTAATTGATAGAATAGGAACCAGGTGTGATGGAAGACAAGACAAAACCAATGGAAAATGAAAAGTGGATCAGCGATGGCTAGAAGGTCGGTGACTTCGACCGCCGAACGCCGCCCAAACAAGGAGAGGGACCAACTTCGGCGGAAGTCGTGACAGACATGAGGTCAATCAATCACTCAGATTCAGTTCAGTTGAAAAGACAGTTTTCAGGACACAAACTATTTTTATTATTAACCTTTATTTTAACAGGGTGTCGTTCTTTTAAACCAGGTAGGCCAGTTGAGAACAAGTTCTCATTTACAACTGTGACCTGGCCAAGGTAAAGCAAAGGAGTGCGACAAAAACAACAACACAGAGTTACAGATGGGATAAACAAACGTACAGTCAATAACACAATAGAAAAATATATGTAAAGTGTGTGCAAATGCAGTAAGATTAGGGAGGTAAGGCAATAAATGGGCAATAGTGGCGAAAACATTACAATTTAGCATTAACACTGGAGTGATAGATGTGCAGATGATGATGTGCAAGTAGACATATTGGGGTGCAAAAGAGCAGCAAAAAAACTAAAAAATAACAATATGGGGATGAGGTAGTTGGGTGTGCTATTTACAGATGGGCTGTGTACAGGTACAGTGATTGGTAAGCTGCTCTGACAACTGATGCTTAAAGTTAGAGAGGGAGATATAAGTCTCCAGCTTCAGTGATTTTTGCAATTCGTTCCAGTCATTGGCAGCAGAGAACTGGAAGGAAAGGCGGCCAAAAGAGGTGTTGGCGGCTTTGGGGATGACCAGTGAAATATACCTGCTGGAACACGTGCTATGTGTGGGTGTTGCTACTGTCACCAACTGGCTCGAAGTCCATAACAAAAAGGGAGACAACGTGGAGATAAGGAATAACAAAAATATATTTATTAACTGAAGTAACGTAAGTATAATTAACAATGGTGTGTGTAGTCAGTAATCAGTTGTGTAAGTGAGATTTCGCGTGCATAAATGTGATAATGAGGAGTGTTGAAAGGTGCCAAAGCAAACTAACAAAACGGCCACAAAAATGCCACAACCAAAATCTAACAGTGTGTCTGCATGGAGAGAGTCTCCTGAATGAATGGGGAAGAGGTGTATTTAACCCGGGACACTTCCGGGCCCAGGTGTGTCCCATGTTGCTGAAGACCCTCCCAGCTCCGCTCACCAACATCCTGTTAAGGAAAACAAGAGCAAATAGAAATAATTCTGCGGACAGTGGGAGGGTTGTCACACTATGGTGACCAGTGAGTTGAGATAAGGCGGGGATTTACCTAGCAAAGACTTATAGATGACTTGGAGCCAGTGGGCTTGTCGACGAATATGTAGCGAGGGCCAGCCAACGAGAGCATACAGGTCATAGTGGTGGGTAGTATATGGGGCTTTGGTGACAAAACAGATGGCACTGTGATAGACTACATCCAATTTGCTGAGTAGAGTGTTGGAGGCAATTTTGTAAATGACATCGCCGAAGTCAAGAATCTGTAGGAAAATCAGTTTTACGAGGGTATGTTTGGCAGCATGAGTGGAGGAGAATTTGCTGCGAAATAGGAAGCTGAATCTAGATTTAATTTTGGATTGGAGATGCTTAATGTGAGTCTGGAAGGAGTGTTTACAGTCTAACCAGAAACCTAGGTAATTGTAGTTGTCCACATATTCTAAGTAAGAACCGTCCAGAGTAGTGATGCTAGTCGGGCGGGCGAGTACGGGCAGCAATCGGTTGAAAAGCATGCTTTTAGTTTTACAAGCATTTAAAAGCAATTGGAGGACACGTAAGGAGTGTTGTATGGCATTGAAGCTCGTTTGGAGGTTTGTTAACACAGTGTCCAAAGAAGGGCCAGATGTATACAGAATGGTGTCGTCTGCATAGGTGGATCAGAGAATCACCAGCAGCAAGAGTGACATCATTGATATAAACAGAGAAAAGAGTGGGCCCGAGAATTTAACCCTGTGGCACCCCCATAGAGACTGCCAGAGGTCCGGACAACAGGCCTTCCGATTTGACGCATTGAACTCTATCTGAGAAGTAGTTGGTGAACCAGGCGAGGCAGGGTGTCATATTAAGACCAAGTCTCTGTTTCAAATGAGCCCCGCATAATACAAACATAGATCAATACAAAACACAATAAAATACTGAATTATAAAACATATGATCATAAAATATACACAAAAGTTTAGAAAAATGTAAAATAGCTTTTCTGTCAATGCTACCAGAGTGTTTATTTACAAGTTATGTTCCTTCCTTGAAAAAAACATATTTTATAAGTCTACTGTTTGACAAAATTGAATTTATGATTATGAATCATACTCCTACATATTAAAAGAAGAGACTAGGGGGATAGTAACATAGTTAACATAGTCACTGAGACACCCTGTCTATGACATTTACTAACACATTCAAACACTGGACACATCATCCTCTCTATGTCTCTGTCTGGCAGGTCTGTCAGGGCCAATCGTAAATAACTCTCATCCAATGCCAGGAGACAAGTCAGTGAGTGAGTGAATCTGTCTGTCTGTCTCTGTGTATCTGGCTCTGTGTATGAGTAGATGTAGTTCATTTCCATTGGGAAGCTTGGTTTTTAATCACTCGCCTTGTTCGGGTGTGTCTGTTTGTTCCAGACTTATTTCTTTGTCTCCCTCAGCCATTTTCTTAATCAAATCACATGCACAGGACATAGTAGGTGTAAACAGTACAGTGAAATGCTTCCTTGCAAGCCCTTTTCAACAATGCAGTAATAATAAATAAAATAAATACATACAAGAAATAAAAATATGATCAATAAGATTGAAAGAAATACACACAAGAATAGAAAGCGACTGGTATAGGTAGCAGAAGTAACATCTGCTCAATAGCAGTGCTGGTCACACACATCCAGAAGCCTCGCCAACCCTCCCAGGGTGAAGATTGGGGAACCTTCCCTTATACAGTATGTAGTAGAGGTCAACCGATTAATCGGAATGGCCGATTAATTAGGGCCGATTACACGTTTTCATAACAATCGGAAATCGGTATTTTTGGACGCTGGTTTTATTTATTTATTTATTTTACACCTTTATTTAACCTCTTCAGTCGACCCTCTACTTTTTTGAACATTCTGTAAAAAATCGCGCAACATTTCAGCGCCCTGCTACTCATGCCAGGAATATAGTATATGCATTTGCTTAGTCTGTGTGGATAGAAAACACTCAGACGTTTAAAAAACTGGTTAAATCACTGCTGTGGCTTTACCAGAACGGCATTTACATCGAAAAGCACAGGAAAAACTGATCACTGAAAATGGGGAAAATATATACATGCGCTACTTGAACCCATTGATAAACGTGAACCACAATTAATTGACTGAGGTTGCAGTACCTACAGCTTCCACAGGGTGTCTAGAGTCTTGTCATTTCCCTTCGAGTTTTTTCTTGGTCAAACACATACAGGACACCGTATCTAATCCGGTCTAGGACCGGATATTTTCGTTGAGTTTCTAGCCTGACATTTTTCCAGACGGACAGCTAATGATCTTTACATCGCCTCCTGATGAATTTTATCGCTTATTAACGTTTACTAATACCTAAAGTTGCATTACAAACGTATTTCGAAGTGTTTTGTGAAAGTTTATCGTCGACTTTTTGAATTTTAAAAAATGACGTTACGTTTTGAAACGATGTTTTTTTCGTTTATCACACAGTCTACATATAACGATATCTAGGCTTTATATGGACCGATTTAATCGAAATAAAGACCCAAATAGTGTTTATGGGACATCTAGGAGTGCCAACAAAGAAGATGGTGAAAGGTAATGAATGTTTTCTATTTTATTGTGCGGTTTGTGTAACGCCGAAATGCTAATTATTTTGTTTACGTCCCCTGTGGGTCTTTTGGGGTGTTGCATGCTATCAGATAATAGCTTCTCATGCTCAAAAATCTGACTTGTTGCCTGGATTCACAACGAGTGTAGCTTTAATTCGATACCCTGCATGTGTATTTTAATGAACTTTTGAGTTTTAACTAATACTATTAGCATTTAGCGTAGCGCATTTGCATTTCCAGAGCTCTAGTTGGGACGCAAGCGTCCCGAGTAGAAGCAACAGGTTAACTAGGCAAGTCAGTTAGGAACACATTCTGATTTTCAATGAAGGCCTAGGAACGGTGGGTTAACTGCCTTGTTCAGGGGCAGAACGACAGATTTTCACATTGTCAGCTCTGGGATTCAATCTTGCAACCTTACGGTTAACTAGTCCAACGCTCTAACCAGCTGCCTCTCATTGCACTCCATGAGGAGCCTGCCTGTTACACGAATGCAGTAGAAGCCAAGGTAAGTTGCTAGCTAGCATTATCTTATAAAAAACAAACAATCATAATCACTAGTTAACTACACATGGTTGATGATATTACTAGTTTATCTAGCGTGTCCTGCGTTGCATATAATCGATGCAGCGCTGGGGGATGATTTAACAAAAGCTTTTTGCGAAAAAAGCACAATCGTTGCACCTAACCATAAACACCAATGCCTTTCTTAAAATCAATACGCAGAAGTATATATTTTTAAACCTGCATATTTAGCTAAAAGAAATCCAGGTTAGCAGGCAATATTAACCAGGTGAATTTGTGTCACTTCTCTTGCATTCATTGCACGCAGAATCATGGTATATGCAACAGTTTGGGCAGCTTGGCTCATTGCGAACTAATTTGCCAGAATTTTACGTAATTATGACATAACATTGAACGTTGTACAATGTAACAAGAATATTTAGACTTAGGGATGCCACCTTAGGGATGCCACCTTAGGGATGCCACACCGAACGGTTCCGTATTTCACTGAAATAAACGTTTTGTTTTCGAAATGATTTTCTGAATTCGACCATATTAATGACCAAAGGCTCGTATTTCGGTGTTTTATTATGTTATAATTAAGTCTATGATTTGATATTTGATAGAGCAGTCTGACTGAGTGATGGTAGGCAGCAGCAGGCTCGGAAGCATTCATTCAAACAGCACCTTCGTGCATTTTGCCAGCAGCTCTTCGCAAGCACAGCACTGTTTATGACTTCAAGCCTATCAGCCTAATGGCTGGTGTAACCGATGTGAAATGGCTAGCTAGTTAGCGGGGTGCGTGCTAATAGCGTTTCAAACGTCACCCGCTCTGAGACTTGGAGTAGTTGTTCCCCTTGCTCTGCAAGGGCCGCGGCTTTTGTGGAGCGACGGGTAACGCTGCTTCGAGTGTGGCTGTTGTCGATGTGTTCCTGGTACAAGCCCAGGTAGGGGTGAGGAGAGGGACGGAAGCTATACTGTTACACTGGCAATACTAAAGTGCCTATAAGAACATCCAATAATCAAAGGTATATGAAATACAAATGGTATAGAGAGAAATAGTCCTAAACATACTATATTAACTACAACTTAAAAACATCAACTTTCATATGTTCTCATGTTCTGAGCAAGGTACTCAAACGTTAGCTTTTTTGCATGGTACATATTGCACTTTTATTTCTTCAACAATTTTTGCATTATTTAAACCAAATTGAACATGTTTCACTATTTATTTGAGGCTAAATGTATTTGTATTGATGTATTTTATTAAGTTAAAATAAGTGTCCATTCAGTATTGTTGTAATTGTCATTATTACAAATACATTTTTTTTAAATCGGCCGATTAATCGGTATCTGCTTTTTATGGCCTTCCAATAATCGGTATCGGCATTGAAAAATCATAATCGGTCAACCTCTAGTATGTAGCCATAGACACTCCATAGCCCTGGTCGTTAGCTACACATCCTGTCACACAAACAGGCTTCCCCAGTACTGGTATCTACACTTCCTCACACACATTAAACCTGTATTACTGACATGTCCTCGATAGTACTGATTAGCTAAAACACAATGCATCACATCCCTCCAAACAGCCAGGCCTCCCCAGGTGCAGCTAAATGTTATAATGTGGTTGATGGGATGTTTCTTCATAACCCCACTTAAACAGAAGGTTAATAACTGTGCAGGGGTCCTGTTAATTTAGAGTTGGTCTTAGCCGGGAACTACTGGGTTTTCCTGTTGCAGATAGGTCCATTAAATCATCACAAAGAGTCAGACACTGTGTGGAACTGAATTAATTTATCACTCTCAGACTTAAGGAATAGTAAACATAGTAATGGACCTCAAACCCACCAGATGCAGTCACACTTAAAGATTATGGTTGCACCCTTTGTTTTATGTCAACATCACAATTATTTCATCTTTATTGGTAATGAGAGGTAGAATATCTGTAGTAGCTGCACTGTATTAATCTTGCTGCCAATTCAGAAATGATTGCACCAATACTTTCACCTCATCAACATGCTAAGATCACACAAACACACTAATTGTGTTCCCTATTATATTGATGTATACAGCTGTTTTTCTAGATAAGCTCTGTCTAGGCCTCTCTCCATCAGATCCAAGATGGCCACCCAGTGGCAGGTGGCAGAGGAGAGTCTAAGGCCACGATGATAAACTGGGGTAATAACTCCCCCACTGTCTCGGACCACAAAGGGCAAACCTTTGCCCCCTTTTTAAGGGAAGGGAGCCAATATCGCAGAGCAAGCCAGCACTGCACATCCTTCCTTTCTTCCGCTGCCCAGATAATGGAATTGGCTGGCTTTAATAATAATTAGAATTTCCCGCTCCAGTGCCCTGGTGCGTACGGGTCGGCTGAGCACGGGCATAAAATAGATCGATGGCTAGCCCCGTACGTCCAGGATCCTATTGATCTGTGGAGCTGGTGGTGGGATGCATTGTGTGTGAGTGCAGCCCCCTCCCACAATACCTCCTGTTCACCTGCCTGCAATTGCTAATAACCCACCCGCAACAGCTCGACTATATGTGATAAAGTGAAGATCTAAGGCCCGCAACCAACTCTAACCCGCTAATATAGAAAATGTGCTGTAGACTACAGTCAGAGATGGCGGAAATATTTTTTGGACAGAGGGTGCCAGATTTAGATATGTTTCATCTCATAATTTCCAACATTTTGGTCGGCTATTTGTTATTCAACTAGTCTATAGTTAGATACATGCAGCTTCTCGTCTGTCATTATATGTTGCCCTAGAAGACCAAATAAACCCTTGCTCACCAGAATAATGTCATAAATCGATCAAATGAATGCTTTAATCTAGTTGACATCTATAAAGTTTTCTCTGTTATCTCTGCTTCTTTCGTGCAGCAAAGACGTTTGGGGACTGGGGAGAACATGCTGTAAAAGAATCTGGAAAGGTTTTGGGTGCAACATTTCCAAATGACATCAGCTTAACCAGTTGTAAGGAAATAGAAAGCTGTGAAAATGACCCAATATGTTTCTGGTAAGATTTCAGTTTGGCTTTTATGATGTTAATAAAGAGTCTGTAGAACCTCGAGAGATGGTATCTAACTCAGCATTCACATTCTCAAAAGATGCTGAAAGAAAGAAATCATATTTCTCCACTCCTCTTCCCGAGTCAGAATGTTGCCTACATTTGGTGCATAATTTTACTGCAAGAAATGCTTCATTCTACAGAAGTTAATATTAAGGCTATGTGAGAGGTCAGAACTACAGTCAGTGTCCAGCTTTCAGTTTCAGTAGGCTACAGTTCCCTTGACATGCCATAGGTCTATTTTAAGTCCCCGTCTTGTGACTGTCAAATTTGTATAGCGCCTCAAACTTCACACATGACATAGCCATCAATTATGGGCTACAAAAACAAATCCAGTCACGTCATGGACACCAACGTCTTGCTTCCAGACAAACTAAACACCTTCTTCGTCCACTTTGAGGATAATACAGTGCCACCGACGCGGACCGCTACCAAGGACTGCGTGCCCCCCCTCTCCTTCTCCGTGGCCGACGTGAGTAAGACATTTAAACGTGTTAAACCTTGCTAGGCTGCTGGCCCAGACAGCATCCCTAGCCGTGTCCTCAGGGCATGCGCAGACCAGCTGGCTGGTGTGTTTACGGACATATTCAATCGCTCCCTATCCCAGTCTGCTGTCCCCAAATGCTTCAAGATGGCCACCATTGTTCCTGTACCCAAGAAGATAACTGAACTTAATGACTATCGCCCAGTAGCACTCACTTCTGTCATTATGAAGTGCTTAGAGAGACTAGTCAAGGATCATATCACCTCCATCTTACCTGCCACCCTAGACCCACTTCAGTTTGCATACCGCTCCAACAGGTCCACAGACGATGCAATCGCCATCACACTGCACACTTGCCTATCCCATCTGGACAAGAGGAATACCTATGTAAGAATGCTGTCCATTCATTACAGCTCAGCATTCAACAACATAGTACCCTCCAAGCTCATCATTAAACTTTAGGCCCTGGGTCTCAACCACGCCCTGTGTAATTGGGTCCTGGACATTCTGACAGGCCGTCCTGAGATGGTGAAGGTAGGAAACAACATCTCCACTTCGCTGATCTTCAACTGTACTCACCCATGACTGTGGCCATGCACGCCTCCAACTCAATCATCAAGTTTGCAGACAACACAACAGTAGTGGTCTTGATTACCAACAACGACGAGACAACCTATAGGGTGGAGGTGAGAGCACTCAGAGGGTGGTGTCAGGAAATTGCTCACTCAACGTCATCGAAACAAAGATGAACATGGACTTCAGGAAACAGCACAGGGAGCACCCCCCTATCCACATCGATGGGACAGCAGTGGAGAAAGTGGAACGTTTTAAGTTCCTCGGCGTATACATCACAGACAAACTGAAATGGTCGTCCCACACAGACAGTGTTGTGAGCAACACCTCTTCAACCTTAGGAGGCTGAAGAAATTTGGCTTGTTACCTAAAACCCTCACAAACTTTTACAGATGCACAATTGAGAGCATCCTGTCGGGCTATATCACTGCCTGGTACGGCAACTGCACCGTCCTCAACCGCAAGGCTCTCCAGAGGGTGGTGCAGTCTGCACAACGCATCACCAGGAGCAAACTACCTGTCCTCCAGGACACCAACAGCACCCGATGTCACTTGAAGGCCAAAAAGATCATCAAGGACAACAACCACCTGAGTCCCTGCCTGTTCACCCAGCTATCATCCAGAAGGCACGGTCAGTACAAGTGCATCAAAGCTGGGACTGAGAGACTGAAAAACAGCTTCTATCTCAAGGCCATCAGACTGTTAAACAGCCATCACTAACACAGATAGGCTGCTGCCTGGATACAGACTCAAATCATTGCCCACTTGGATCACTAGTCACTTTAAATAATGCCACTTTAATAATATTTACATATCTTACATTTCTTATCTCATATGTATATACTGTATTTTATACCATCTATTGCATCTTGCCTATGCCGCTCGGCCATCGCTCATCCATATATTTATATGTACATATTCTTATTCCATCCCTTTACATGTGTGTGTATTAGGTAGTTGTTGTGGAATTATTAGATTACTTGTTAGATATTACTGCACTATCGGAACTAGAAGCACAAGCATTTTGCTAAACTTGCATTAACATCTGCTAAACATGTGTGTGACCAATAACATTTTATTTTATTTGATGTGATGTGATGTGACTGCTATCATCCTCATTTACCACTTCACCAAATCTCAAATGTAACTTTTCTGGACCTCCCTTCTCTTTATTTCCAACTCTCCAATTCACAGTTTTATTTTATTGTCCTTTTTTCTGCCCACTCCCAAAATAATTTGGTGATTGGCGTGTAGGCTATTTGGTGCGTGTACAGTTAGGCCCTAAAGCTTAGGCTTACACACTAATGCCAGAGAGACTAAAATAATTATATAAAAACCTCAATGTAGCCTATAGATATAAATTGCACAACAATTACACAGTTGAAGTCGGAAGTTTACATACACTTCGGTTGGAGTTATTAAAACTCGTTTTTCAAACACTACACAAGTATCTTGTTAACAAACTATAGTTTTGGCAAATTGGATAGGACATCTACATTTCTGGATTTTTTAAGGTACTATTTTCTCTTTATTCAACCCTCCCACAACCGACCTGCCCTTCATCCACACAATATTTACTGACCCTGAACCCAACCATTGGTACTGCGGGTTATGAGTCAACCTGCGCATCACCAGTGAGGGGTTATCGGATCAGAGTTTGGTTGGTGATGGTGGTGCGCTGCCTAAACTGATCCCCATGCTGGCCTTTTGAAAGCGTATGTAAACATAACAGCTGGTGTGTGAAATCAAATATTAAGGAAGCCTCAAGGTTTGGCTCGCTTGAGGTAGAGTATGTCATGATAAGCTGCAGACAACAAATAGAGTTTTGGCACTAAGACTGCACCCAATGAGCTGTACAAAGCCATAAACAAACAAGAAAACGCTAATCCAGAGGCAGCGCTCCTATGCACGCTTCGAGGCAAGCAACACTGAAGCATGCATGAGAGCACCAGCTGTTCCAAACGACTGTGTGATCACGCTCGCCGTAAAAAATGTGAGCAAGAACTTTAAACATTTCAACATTTAAAAGTCTCAGTGCCAGATGGATTACCAGGATGTGTACTATGAGCATGCGCTGACCAACTGGCAAGTGTCTTCACTGACATTTTCAACCTGTCCCTGGCCGAGTCTGCAATACCTACATGTTTCAAGCAGACCACCATAGTCTCTGTGCCCAAGAACATAAACCTGCCTAAATGACTACGGACCCGTAGCATCACGTCTGTAGCCATGAAGTGCTTTGAAAGGCTGGTCATGGCTCACGTCAACACCATCATCCCAGAAACCCTAGACGCACTCCATTTTGCATACTCCCCAACAGATTCACAGATGACACAATCTTTATTATACTCGACACTACATGAGAATGCTGTGAGATGATTGTGGATTACAGGAAAAGGAGGACCGAGCATGCCCCCATTCTCATCGACAGGGCTGTAGTGGAGCAGGTTGAGAGCTTCAAGTTCCTTGGCATCCACATCCCCAACAAACTAACATGGTCTAAGCACACCAAGACAGATGTGAAGAGGGCACGACAAAACCTATTCCCCCTCAGGAGACTGAAAAGATTTTACATGGGTCCTCATATCCTCAAAAGGTTTTACAGCTGCACCATCGAGAGCATCCTGACGGGTTGCATCATTGCCTGGAATGGCAACTGCTCAGCCTCTGACCGCAAGGCGCTACAGAGGGTACCGCGGCCCAGGACATCACTGGGGCCAAGCTTCCTACCATCCAGGACCTCTCTATACAAGGCGGAAGGCCTTAGAAATTGCCAGACTCCAGCCCCCCTAGTCATAGACTGTTTTCTCTGCTACCGCAGTGCCAAGTATAGGTCCAAAAGGCTTCTTAACAGCTAATCATGGCTTCCCAAACTATTTGCATTGACACCCCCCCCCCCCTTTTGTTTCGCTGCTGCTACTCGCAGTTTATTATCTATTGTCTATGCATAGTTACTTTACCCCTACCTACATGTACATATTCAAATCAAATTTTGTCACATGCGCCAAATAGAGTGAAATGTTTACTTACAAGCCCTTAACCAACATTGCAGTTTTAAGAAAATACCCCTCAAAAAATAAGAGATAAGAATAACACATAATTAAAAAGCAGCAGTAAAAAAACAATAGCGGGGTTCTATACAGGGGGTACTGGTACAGGGTCAATGTGCGGGGGCACAGGTGTCTAGGTAATTGAGTTAATACGCACATGTACAGTAGCTTGCGAAAGTATTCACCCCCTTGGCATTTTTCAATTTTTTTTGCCTTACAACCTGGAATTAAAATGGATTTTTGGGGGGATGGTATCATTTGATTTACACAACCTACCACTTTGAAGATGCAAAATATTTTTTAATGTGAAACAAACAAGAAATAAGACAAATAAACAGAAAACTTGAGCGTGCATAACTATTCAACCTCCCCCCAAAGTCAATATTTGTAGAGCCACATTTTGCAGTAATTACAGATGCAAGTTTCTAGGGGTATGTCTCTATAAGCTTGGACATCTAGCCACTGGGATTTTTGCCTATTCATTAAGGCAAAACTGCTCCAGCTCCTTCATGTTGGATGGGTTCCTCTGGTGTTCAGCAGTCTTTAAGTTATACCACAGATTCTCAATTGGATTGAGGTCTGGGCTTTGACAAGGCCATTCCAAGACATTTAAATGTTTCCCCTTAAACCACTTGAGCGTTGCTTTAGCAGTATGCTTAGGGTCATTGTCCTGCTGGATGGTGAACCTCTGTCCCAGTCTCAAATCTCAGGAAGTCTGAAACAGGCTTCCCTCAAGAATTTCTCTGCATTTAGCGCCATCCATCATTCCTTCAATTCTGACCAGTTTCCCAGGCACTGCTGATGAAAAAAACAAGCTCAATTTTAGTCTCATCTGGCCAGAGTTCTTTCTTCCATATGTTAGGGGAGTCGCCCTCATGCATTTTGGCGAACACCAAAAATGTTTGCTTATTTTTTTCCTGGCCAGTCTTCCGTAAAGCCCAGCTCTGTGGAGTGTACGGCTTAAAGTGGTCAGATACTCCAATCTCCGCTGTGGAGCTTTGCAGCTCATTCAGGGTTATCTTTGGTCTCTTTGTTGCCTCTCTGATTAATGCCCTCATTGCCTGGGCCATGAGTTTTGGTGGGTTTGCTGAGGTGCCGTATTCTTTCAATTTTTTTGTAATGGATTTAATGGTGCTCCGTGGGATGCTCAAAGTTTCGGATATTTTTTTTGTGCTTCTCCACAACTTTGTGTCCCTGACCTGTTTGGGTAGCCATTTGATTTGCTCTTCAGGAGTCTTATGGCTTGGGTGTAGAAGCTGTTTAGAAGCCTCTTGGGACCTAGACTTGGCGCTCCGGTACAGCTTGCTGTGTGGTATTAGAGAGAACAGTCTATGATTGGGGTGGCTGGAGTCTTTGACAAATTTTAGGGCCTTCCTCTGACACCGCTTGGTATAGAAGTCCTGGATGGCAGGAAGCTTGGCCCCGGTGATGTACTGGCCTGTACACATTACCCTCTGTATTACCTCAATTACCTCGACAAACCTGTACCCCCGCACACTGACTCAGTACTGGTACCCCCTGTATATGGCCTAGTTATTGTTATTTTATTGTTGCTCTTTTATTTTTTACTTTAGTTCATAAAGTAAATCTTTTTATTAACTCTTATTTTTCTTAAAACTGCACTGTTGGTCATGTGAAGTTGCTTGTGAAACTTCCTCCCTCTCTCTCTTCTTCTCTCTCTCCTGCTCTCCTTCCCTCTCCCCTCTTCCCTTGGGCTATAGGCCTGAAGGCGCTGTTCTTTGAGAAGAGCAGGAATGTTGCAGAGCTGCGCAGAACAGAGGAGAGCAGAGTTAGAAAGCACAGACACCCCCAGGTCCGTTTCTGTCATTCTACGCTGAGGTTAGACAAGCTGTAGGCTCATCTCTTCCCCTTCCCAGATGCCAAAGACAGCTCTTAGCTCTTAGCGCTAACAAGCTATGGCTTTTGTCCAATGGCAACACACATTATTGCTGGCCCCAAAAACATTTACCCTTGTTCTCTTGAAAACTCACTGGTTTACAATGAAAGGAGCACAGTCAGGGCAGCTCTGACTTGAGGGTAAAATGACAACTAGGTACAACACATAGAATTAAATAGCTGGCACAGACTCCTGAGGTAACTCATCAAGAACTGTCGTCTTATCGTAAAGAATATCACCTACGAGATGTTGTTATGTTGTAATCACAGACTCATATCCTGCCACAGGATCCAGTTTAACCCGGTTGTTTTACAACCAACAACACAGTGTAAAAGTACAACCATGTGTCTGTCTGGGAACAACATGCTATCTGTAAAGACGCCATTCAATGCTAAACCTACCAGTGGAGGCTGTTGATGGGAGGATGGATCATAATAATGGCTGGAAAGGAGTAAATGGAATGACATCAAAAACATGAAAACCTGTGTTTGATGTATTTGTTACCATTCCACCTATTCCGCCCCAGCCATTGCCATGAGACCGTCCTCCCCAATTAATGTGCCACCAACCTCCTGTGGAACCTACTATAGTCAGAACGTGGTCCAGAAGACCACATAGGACCTGGTCGTTCCAATAAAGAACATTACATCAAGAGAGCGACAGGCCAACCAATTAATCTATCACTACCAATATGAACGAAAAGCTTGCATGAAGGGCAATAAGTGGGATGTATATTTGAAGTGAAATATTGATACAGTTCAGATCAGTGGGGAGTAAAGTGTCAGGAAGAATCCTAAACTCTACGTGAATAATAATGAACCCTCTCCTCTCCTGTCTGTGCCTGGAGACTCTATTAGCCACTACTATGAGTGCCATGATGCACACACACACACTAATTAACTAAGTTTCCCAAACGAACCACTGCGCAGGAATAAGTGCATCTGGGAGCCCGTTCAAAGCAGGGACGGCACAACGGCGGCAAGCGTGCCAGCCAACCACCCAAACGGGAATGCAAATGGACCGGATGCGCGTTTGCCAAAAGCCATCACGCAGAAAGAGAGAGAAAGGAGTGTGTGTGTGTGTTCAGCATTAAGATTGGTAAAGGCACATTGCCAAATCTACAGCACAAGGTGTTGGTCCATAGCCAAATCCACAGACAGACAGACAGACAGACAGACAGACAGACAGACAGACAGACAGACAGACAGACAGACAGACAGACAGACAGACAGACAGACAGACAGAGAGAGAGAGAGAGAGAGAGAGAGAGAGAGAGAGAGAGAGAGACAGGTGGGGGTGCTAGTCCCTCAATGTAATACAATATTTGACCTTTTAATCCGAGTGTAGGTGAGGTTCGTGACTGTAGGTGCAGCAGGGGGATTGGGCCAATAATGAGCATGATCAATGCAGCACCACTGAATTCTATTCTCTGGGACACAGAGGATCGATGAGAGTTATAAAACCTCCTGCATGACAGCACATGCATAATCCCCAGGAGCAGACACATAGCAGGCTGCTGAGGTGGCCAGGGGGACAGGGACCACTGAAGACACAGCCTAAGGGACCACTGTTGCAGGACTGGACTGGCCGGCACAGCCCACGGGACCAAAACAACCACAATGATGATGACGATCTGCTGATTACAGACGGCAATGCTCTTTTCACCACTGCTGCCAGTGTTTGAAATATGGTGAACAAAGGGAGAGCAGTATAGGGTAGAGGGACAGCTCTGCAGGACCCTTCTGCTACAGGACAGGTCATACACAGCCTAGGGGACCATAGGCTACTACTGCTGTAACGGACTGGAGACAAAGCCATGGGGACAGCTCTGCTCTCAATATAAACCAGCCCAAATGACGAGCGCGTCCTGGTTACCGACTGCAGAGGTCTTTTCAATGACTGCTGTCAATGTTGACCAGAGGTTTGAACTATGGAGAAAACAGGGAGAGCAATATGGACATCATCACTGCACACTCTGGCCGGTTGACTTAAAGGTCAAGGCCTTAGAATCTGAAGAAATGTCAAAGTGTTTATGAGGGACTGATGCCAAGTGGACAGATTGGCATCACTGTCGGTTTGACTCCCCAGCTATGTGCCAGACTAGGACTGAGAGAGCAAAGAAGTGTGGGAGGTCTAGATCTCTAAGATCTTATCTCTTAGAACATTCTCATCATGGAGGCTACGGTGCAAGGGCAAGGTGGTGCCACAAAGATGGCATGGGAAGACCAATTGGCATGTCCGTCTGTCTCTCGGCTGTGTTTTGGTTGACTAGACATCAAGTCATGTTTGATATTGTTTAGACAGGTGCCAGGTTATAAAGGTGGACCATCAAAGATGGTGTGTTGTTGTTGGATTGGTCTCTTTCTTCAGATGCCAACGCTTCTTCACCTCTTAGAGCAGTAAAAACACTGAGCTTCTGTCCCGGGAGTTGCTACAGGGGGATGACCTGAGAGAGCTGCAGAGCATGGTAGCATACTCCAGGGCATCAGTCCCACTACCCACCGTCGGCATTATAAGCACTACCTA
The DNA here is from genome assembly GCF_034236695.1 of Oncorhynchus nerka. Classification (NCBI taxonomy): domain Eukaryota; kingdom Metazoa; phylum Chordata; class Actinopteri; order Salmoniformes; family Salmonidae; genus Oncorhynchus; species Oncorhynchus nerka. Next base: position 56,591,521 of record NC_088398.1, on the reverse strand, counting down.
CCATTCTCCTCCCTGAGGCAGAGGCAGCCATATTTAGGGTTTAGCAAGGGTAAGATGATAAGCCGTCTCAGTGTAATTTAACAGCATATCATGAGCTGGGTGTATTTCCACTGAATTAGCTTCATTGTCAAAGCTGTGATCATCAGCTAAATGTAAAAGGCAAAAACGTAGCTGCCGTCGTCTTAGAATGAAACTAAAAATGTTCATTATGACCATACAGAGGACATTCAATTTAAAAAGTACTTCAAGGATTTCAGATAATATCCTCCTGGGGTTGCTTGGCTGAGCTGCTAAGAGGGAGTTACAATGAGTTACAGAAGATGTTCTTTACGCCAAAGAAGCCGGCAGGGTTGCTCATTTATGCAGGTCTGGAGTTGAATTATTAGGCCTGCATCCCAAATGGCACCATATAGTGCACTACTTTTGTCCAGACCCAAATAGGCCCAGCTCAAAAGTAGTGCACTATAAAGGGAATAGGGTGTCATTTGGGACACAAGCCTAGGCCAGGGTAGAGTTCCCTGAAGCCGTTTGATAAGCTTTTGATCTCGTCCACTTCTAATATCTTTCCTTCACGCTTACAACAGGGAGAAAAAGACCAGAGCCTTATGGGCCTGTAGTGCACAATGTAGGAAGTAGGGTGCCATTTGGGACAACAGGGAAGAAGAGAGAACCAATATCCAGCTCAAGTGTGATGTAGTCAAACTGCAATACTCTGTCTAAAGAAATTGACACATCTTGCCTGTGGTGTTATGTACTGTATGTGGGCACACTGGGTAGTTCAAAGCTTACAAAGCTTACACTTGCTTTGGGACAGTAAAGCTTTATCCAACTGAACAAAACTGGTTTTACAATTCAGAACAGTATTTTCCCTTCAAAAGAAAGCAGGAGAAAGGCCATTAAGAATGTCAACTGTCATGATCATACATTATTCCGATCACCCCCTAAAACACCCCAATCATTTCTCCTCTGTCAAGGGTAGACCTGGTGGGCTTATACCCAGAAGAGAGGCCCACTATGTGGGAACAGGGCTGGGCACACTCCCATATCGAGGTCCATTGAAATCAATGTGTTAGGGTGGGCACTGGACTGGGAACACTCCCATCTGTGTGTCCATTGAAATGCATGTGATGTGTGTAGACGGACAGACTGCAGAGAGTGGTAATGATCATTCCTATCCAAACAGCCGCAGGCGGGCAGAGGACCATTCACACCATGCAGAGAATTTAGATCCTCACCCACTGAGAGAAGAGAGATGGAGGGAGGGGGGGATCATAGATGAAACACACAACTCTCTCCCTTAGAGGAGAAAGAGAGGAGTAGGGAGGAAGAGAAGGAAGAGTGGGTGTAAAGGAATCCCTTTTCTAGATAGAACGTGATGGTTCCATGATTCCATGGTTCCGTAGTTCCATGGCCAGGAAGAGAACCCCACAATGGCCGCCCAGTCCCAGCCTGCCTCCACCTACAGAGGGTTGAGTATGGTAAGTGTGATTTCACCATATGGTGTTGACTAATGAGGACAAGCCCAGGTACTGGGGATATCAGTATTCCTCACCTCACTTCCTCTCCTGGCAGGAAGACCCCTGCTCACCCCTCTACTCATCTATAATTCACAGCGTGGTTCTGGCTCACTTTGTAAAGAAAGTATATGTCCCAAATGTCACCCTGTTCCCTTACTTAGTGCACTTCTTTTGACCACAATCGTATTGGCTCTGGTCAAACATACTGCACTACATAGGGAATAGGGTGACATTTGTAACTCACACACTCTTTGTAAGAAAATCTCCTTGAATCAGCCAGCCAGGCTTGGGAGTTAGTAGCCATTTTGTGGAAGACTGAGTGTGTGTGTGTGTGTGTGTGTGTGTGTGTGTGTGTGTGTGTGTGTGTGTGTGTGTGTGTGTGCATCCGTGAGTGCATGTGAGCGTTTCCAGGCTGGGGAGTGACTAGCTGTGTTACTGTAGCCGTCAAAGCTCTAATTATCAGACAGGAGATACTCAAGGTATTAGAACCAGGATTCTGGAGCATCTCTATTCTTATTTATTTCTGATTATATTTTGTTATCGATTGATATACAGCCTGTATGAATTCTAGCTACTTCTGAAACACATATTGTGCTCTAGAAACCCATATGTAAACCTGTAAATACATGTGTTCATTATATTTGTGGAATATTAGGATTTTACATTATATACTGTAAAAACAGTGTTGTCCTATTGAGATGCATTACATCAAAGAAATTGTACACTGTCTCTTTTACTCTTTTTCTTCTCCTCTCCTCTCCTCCCAGTAGGTGAGTTCACTTCCAGGTGAGAGGGGGTCAGTTCCCTGGCCTCCTTCTTGCCCCCAAGGCCTTTCCTCTCCCTTTCATCTTCAAGTACGCCCTGGCGTTATCAGCCTCTGCTTGTTAGTACTACCTTTGATTAAAGAAATATATTCACTGTTGTAGTCATGCTTTTACCTGATATTTTAACATAATAAAGCAACCTCACCGACAATACAGCAGCACAACACGGCATTCCAATAATGACACAGATGATGCCGGTTGCTGAAAGAGGCACTCAGGATAGTGACTTGTACTCGTTGACATCAGGATCTTCAGAGCTCTATGGTTCACAATGAGGATCAAACACACAGAGACTGTCATTCTTATCTCTTGACCCTGTTAATGGTCATTTCTTTTATATTTCCAACCAAATAAAACTAAATGATCATGTTTCTCCCAAAGCTGTAATGAGAAGCCAGTCATGACCCAGGACTTATCTCTTAACCCTGATAAAGTGACAGCCAAAAAGATACTGTGTGAACTTGTCAAACGAACAACCGTAACGAAAGCAAGTAGCCAGGGCTCTACATTAGAAATGTTCATTGGTAGAACTAGTGCTCCCAACTTTAAAAAGTTAGGAGCAAAACATAACATTTAGGAGCACCATATTTATAATTTGATTTTGTTATCGATTGAGATACTGCCTGTATGAATTCTAGCTACTTCTGAAACACATATTGTGCTCTAGAAACCAATATGTAAACCTGTAAATACATGTGTTCATTATATTTGTGGAATATTAGGTTTTTACATTTTATACTGTAAAAACAGTGTTGTCCTATTGAGATGCATTACATCAAAGAAATTGTACACTGTCTCTTTAAGAGCGTCAAGAGTACATTTAGCCACTGTACAGTCATGGCCAAAAGTTTTGAGAATGACACAAATATTAATTCTCACAAAGTTTGTGTGATGGCAATTTGCATATGCTCCAGAATGTTATGAAGAGTGATCAGATTAAATGCATTTAATTGCAAAGTCCCTCATTGCCTCATTGGTCCTACTGAGATAGGGGTAGGGTAGTACAATTTCACTCAAGCCTCACGCTCATGTCACTGTGAGCAGACGGGTTTCCAGAAAGGACTGTCATGCACACACACACACACACACACACACACACACACACACACACACACACACACACACACACACACACACACACACACACACACACACACACACACACACACATCCCCCCCTCCCCGTCCCACCCACCCACACCCAGGAGGCTTGTCTATGGTGCATGTAACACACTGTGTAACACACGTCCTTGGGAGTTAATCGCTTTCAAATGAAGCAGGTTGACATTGTTCAAATTAGATGAGGCAATTAAAGAGTGAATAAGCCGGCGTAGAGCTTTGATAATTGTGGCCTGATACACCAGCAGCTATTATAATGGCTGGGTTAGTGATGTTCCACAACACAGCTATGTGGGATACTGGGGTGTGTGTGCGCATGTGTGTGTGTTCCTACCTGCATACATGCGTGTGCGTGGTTTCAATATGCTCAATATGTCACATTGTAAGCCATAAGAGTGTGTGTGGGAGGCTGCGGTGAGGGGCAGCCTGGTAGAAAATTGTGCCGGTCTGCCATTTTCCCTCTCTCTCACGCTCTCATCCTTTCAATGTATGGGCCATGAAGCCTTTCTCATTGGCTCAGTGTGGAGCAGAGTTAACAGGCCTTGTCCTGGGGGGGTGTAGACATTGAGGAGACAAATATACAAATATACGTTATACATATACAGTGGGGAGAACAAGTATTTGATACACTGCCGATTTTGCAGGTTTTCCTACTTACAAAGCATGTAGAGGTCTGTAATTTTTATCATAGGTACACTTCAAATGTGAGAGAAGGAATCTAAAACAAAAATCCAGAAAATTACATTGTATGATTTTTAAGTAATTAATTTGCATTTTATTGCATGACATAAGTATTTGATCACCTACCAACCAGTAAGAAATCCGGCTCTCACAGACCTGTTAGTTTTCCTTTAAGAAGCCCCTCTGTTCTCCACTCATTACCTGTATTAACTGCACCTGTTTGAACTTGTTACCTGTATAGAATACACCTGTCCACACACTCAATCAAACAGACTCCAACCTCTCCACAATGGCCAAGACCAGAGAGCTGTGTAAGGACATCAGGGTTAAAATTGTAGACCTGCACAATGCTGGTATGGGCTACAGGATAATAGGCAAGCAGCTTGGTGAGAAGGCAACAACTGTTGGCACAATTATTAGAAAATGGAAGAAGTTCAAGATGACGGTCAATCACCCGCAGTCTGGGACTCCATGCAAGATCTCACCTCGTGGGGCATCAATGATCATGAGGAAGGTGAGGGATCAGCCCAGAACTACACGGCAGGACCTGGTCGATGACCTGAAGAGAGCTGGGACCACAGTCTCAAAGAAAACAATGAGTAACACACTACGCCATCATGGATTAAAATCCTGCAGTGCACGCAAGGTCCCCCTGCTCAAGCCAGCGCATGTCCAGGCCAGTCTGAAGTTTGCCAATGACCATCTGGATGATCCAGAGGAGGTTTGGGAGAAGGTAATGTGGTCTGATGAGACAAGAATAGAGCTTTTTGTTCTAAACTCCATTCGCCGTGTTTGGAGGAAGAAGGACAACCCCAAGAACACCATCCCAACCGTGAAACATGGAGGTGGAAACATCATTCTTTGGGGATGCTTTTCTGCAAAGGGGACAGGACGACTGCATCGTATTGAGGGGAGGATGGATGGGGCCATGTATCGCGAGATCTTGGCCAACAACCTCCTTCCCTCAGTAAGAGCATTGAAGATGGGTCGTGGCTGGGTCTTCCAGCATGACAACGACCCGAAACACACAGCCAGGGCAACTAAGGAGTGGCTCCGTTAGAAGCATCTCAAGGTCCTGGAGTGGCCTAGCCAATCTCCAGACCTCAACCCAATAGAACATTTTCAGAGGGAGCTGAAAGTCCATATTGCCCAGAGACAGCCCCGAAACCTCAAGGATCTGGAGAAGGTCTGTATGGAGGAGTGGACCACAATTCCTGCTGCAGTGTGTGCAAACATGGTCAAGAACTACAGGAAACGTATGATCTCTATAATTGCAAACAAAGGTTTCTGTACCAAATATTAAGTTCTGCTTTTCTTATGTATCAAATACTTATGTCATGCAATAAAATGCTAATTAATTTTTGTTTTAGATTCAGTCTCTCACAGTTGAAGTGTACCTATGATACAAATGACAGACCTCTACATGCTTTGTAAGTAGGAAAACCTGCAAAATCGGCAGTGTATCAAATACTTGTTCTCCCCACTGTATATTTTGAGGGAATATTTGAGGAGTATAGCACAGCAAATTTCTAGCTGTTTGGATATGTTAGATTTTTGCTGCAAGGAGAAAAACACAGAACAAAACCACCACACACAACACACACACACACACACACACACACACACACACACACACACACACACACAAATGCGGCAGGTAGCCTAACATTTAGAACGTTGGACCTGTAACCGAAAGGTTGCTGGTTCGAATACCCGAGCCGACAAAGTGAAAAATCTGTCGATGTGAGCAAGGCACTTAACACTAATTTGCTCCAGGGGCGCCGTACTAGTATGGCTGACCCTGTAAAACAACACATTTCTCTTTAACCACAGACACACACCTCGCCTGTGAGGAGACAAACACACATTTCGTCACACATACAGTAGATAACAACACCCTAGTAAAAACACGTAACACATAACCAAAAAGAGGAACACAGCACAACATACTCCAGCCGCCTCGCCTCTACAGGTCAGACCTGTTTCCTGACACGGTGGTTAGCTTATGTAACTGCACCATCAACATCAAGCAGGGCCCGGAAGGCCAAATAGAGTCACTTAGACTGAGCTGCAAAGAGTGAGAGTGAGAGAGAGAGAGAGAGAGAGAGAGAGAGAGAGAGAGAGAGAGAGAGAGAGAGAGAGAGAAACGCTGACGAGGAGAGATAAACTTTTTCACTTTTCCTCGCTTCTCTTCTCCCTTCCTCCATCCTCTCCTTCCTCTTCCTCCATTCCTCCCTCTTAATACCCCTTTTTCATCCTCATCTCATCTTGTTTGCCTGTGTAGTAGTGTGGTCTCTGTGACCTGTGGCATCTTTTTCTGTGTATGTTTCAATCACTCCATTGTAGTTCTGGTGACAAATGGAATCCAATCACTCTGCCTGCGGCCTCGACTGACAGTCAGCATCTCCCCCTGACTGCAGTATGTTTGTGTGTGTGTGTGTGTGTGTGTGTGTGTGTGCGTATGTGCGTATGTGTGTGACGTGTGTGTGTGTGTGTGTGTGTGTGTGTGTGTGTGTGTGTGTGTGTGACTGCCTGACTCACTGCAGCAGCAGCTATCTCCTGTTTGGTTAATTATCAATGATGTCAAATAGTGTGTGGTGGTCTGGTCTAAAGTGTAGTAGAGTTAAGAGACAGCACTGGGCTAAGACAAGAGATGATGTGGCTGCTACATTAGATCCTGAGTGCACACAACTAAAGTATCAAAGAAATACCTTGACTAGCCATGCACGTGAACACACACGTGCAGACACACATAAACGTGTGCGTGTATACAGTACCAGTCAAAAGATTGGACACACCTACTCATTCAAGGGTTTTTCTTTATGTTTATTTACTCTTTCCTACATTGTAGAATAATAGTGAAGACATCAAAACTATGAAATAACACATATGGAATCATGTAGCAACCAAAAGAAGTGTTCAACAATCAAAATATATTTTATATTTGAGACAATTGAGATGGTTTCGGAAGAGTTGGACAGCAGAGTGAAGGAAAAGCAGCCAACAAGTGCTCAGCATTTCTGGGAACTCCAAGACTGTTGGAAAAGCATTCCAGGTGACTACCTCATGAAACTCGCTGAGCGAATGCTAAGAGTGTGGAACGCTGGGTGGCTACTTTGAAGAGTCTAAAATAGACAATATATTTTGATTGGTTTAACACTTTTTTGGTTACGACATGATTCCATAGCAAATCAAATCAAAGTTTATTTGTCACATGCGCCGAATACAACAGTGAAATGCTTACTTACAGGCCCTAACCAACAGTGCAATTTTAAAGTCAAAAATAGGTATAAGGTGAACAAAAGATAAGTAAAGAAATAAAAAAACAACAGCAAAAACACAGTGAAAAATAACAGTAGCGAGGCTATATACAGGCACCGGTTAGTCGGGCTAAATGAAGTAGTATGTACATGTAGGTACGTTTACAGTGACTTTGCATATATGATAAACAGAGAGTAGCAGTAACGTAAAAGAGGGGTTGGCGGATGGTGGGTGGTGGGACACAATGTAGATAGTCTGGGTTACCAATGTGCGGGGGCACCGGTTAGTCGGGCTAATTGAGGGAGTACAGTATATACATGAATGTATAGTTAAAGTTACTATGCATACATGATAAACAGAGAGCAGCAGCAGCATAAAAGAGGGGTTGGGGACACACACACACATACACACACATACATACACAATGGTTTGGTTACCTGTTGGTGTCTTATGGCTTGGGGGTAAAAGACTTGGCGCTCCGATACCACTTGCCATGCGGTAGTAGAGAGAAGAGTCTATGACGGGGGTCTTTGACAATTTTTAGGGCCTTCCTCTGACACTGCCTGGTGTAGAGGTCCTGGATGGCAGGCTGCTTAGCCCCAGTGATGTACTAGACGGTATGCACTAACCTCTATAGTTCCTTGTGGTCAGAGACCCATGCCAAATCTTTTTAGTTTCCTGGGGGGGGGGAATAGGCTTTGTCGTACCCTCTTCATGACTGTCTTGGTGTGTTTGGACCATTCTAGTTTGTTGGTGATGTGGAAACCAAGGAACTTGAAGCTCTCAACCTGCTCCACTACAGCCCCATCGATGAGAATTGTGGCATGCTCGGTCCTCCTTCTCCTGTAGTACACAATCATCTCATTAGTCTTGGTTACGTTGAGGGATAGGTTGTTATTCTTGCACCACACGGCCAGATCTCTAATGTTCTCCCTATAGGCTGTCACGTCGTTGTCGGTGATTAGGCCAACACTGTTGTGTCGTCTGAAACTTAATGATTGTGTTGGAGTCGTGCCTGGTCATGCAGACGTGGGTGAACAGGGAGTACAGGAGGGGACTGAGCACGCACCCCTGAGGGGCTCCAGTGTTGAGGATCAGCGTGACAGATGTGTTTCTACCTACCCTCATCACCTTGGGGCGGCCTGTCAGGAAGTCCAGGATCCAGTTCCATTGGGAGGTGTTTAGTCCCAGGATCCTTAGCTTAGTGATGAGCTTTGAGGGTGTTATGGTGTTGAACGCTGAGCTACAGTCAATGAATAGCATTCTCACGTAGGTGTTCCTTTTGTCCAGGTGGGAAAGGGCAGTGTGGAGTGCAATAGATATTGCATCATTTGTGAATCTGTTTGGGTGGTATGCAAATTGCAGTGGGTCTAGGGTTTTGATGTGAGCCATTACCAGCCTTTCAAAGCACTTCATGGCTACGGACGTGAGTGCTACGGGTCTGTAGTTACTGAGGCAGGTTGCCTTAGTGTTCTTGGGCAAAGGGACTATGGTGGTCTGCTTGAAGCATGTTGGTATTACAGACTCAATCAGGGACATGTGTAAAATGTCAGTAAAGACACCTGCCAGTTGGTCAGCACATGCCCGGAGCACACGTCCTGGTAATCCATCTGGCCCTGCGGCCTTGTGAATGTTGAGCTGTTTAAAGGTCTTAGTCACGTTGGTTACGGAGAGCGTGATCACACAGTTGTCAAGACCAGCTGATGCTCTCATGCATGCCTCAGTGTTGCTTGGCTCGAAGCGAGCATAGAAGTGATTTAGCTCGTCTGGTAGGCTTGTGTCACTGGGCAGCTCGCGGCTGTGCTTCCCTTTGTAGTCTGTAATAGTTTGCATGCCCTGCCACATAATATGAGTGTCAGAGCCGGTGTAGTACAATTCAATCTTAGCCCTGTTTTGGCGCTTTGCCTGTTTGATGGTTCGTCGGAGGGCATAGCAGGATTTCTTATCAGTTTCCGGGTTAGAGTCCCGTACCTTGAAAGTGGCAGCTATACCCTTCAGCTCAATGCGAATGTTGCCTGTAATCCATGGCTTCTGGTTGGGGTATGTACGTATAGTCACTGTGGGGACAACATCCTCGATGCACTTATTGATAAAGCCAGTGACTGATGTGGTGTATTCGTCAATGCAATCGGAAGAATCCTGTAACATGTTTTAGTCTGTGATAGCAAAACAGTCCTGTAGTTAAGCATCTGCTTCATCTTACCACTTTTTTATAGACCGAATCACTTGTGCTTTCTGCTTTAATTTTAGGATAGAATTGTGGTCAGATTTACCAAATGGAGGGCGAGGGAGAGCTTTTTACGTCTCTTTGTGTGGCGTATAGGTGATCTAGAATGTTTTCCCCTCTGGTTGCGCATTTAACATGTTGATAGAGATTAGGTAAAACTGATTTAAGTTTCCCTGCATTAAAATCTCCGGCCACTAGGAGCGCCACCTCTGGGTGATCGGTTTCCTGTTTGCTTATTTCCTTATATAGCTGACTGAGTGCGGTCTAGGTGCCAGCATCTGTCTGTGGTGGTAAATAAACAGCCACGAAAAGTATAGATGAAACCTCTCTTGGCAAATAGGGTGGTCTACAGATTATTATAAGATACTCTACTTCAGGCGAGAAAAGTCTAGAGACTTCCTTATTTCGTGCAGCAGCTGTTGTTCACCAATATGCACAGACCGCCCCCCATCGTCTTCCCGGATTGTGCTGTTCTATCTAGCCGGTGCAGCGTATATCCTGCTAACTGAATATCCATGTCATCATTCAGCCACGAATCCGTGAAACATAAGATGTTACAGTTTTTGATGTCCGTTGGTTGGATATTCGTAATCGAACCTCGTCTAATTTATTGTCCAATGATTGTAAGTTGGCGAGTAATATTGACGGTAATGGCAGTATTCCCACTCGCCTTCTGCGTATCCTTACGAAGCACCCCACTCTGTGTCCTCTGTACCCTCTTTCTCTTGCCAATAACGGGGATGTTGGCCTTGTCGGGTGTTAGTAGTACATCCCGTGCGTCCTGCTTGTTGAAGAAAAAATCTTTGTCTAATCTGAGGTGAGTGATCGCTGTCCTGATATCCAGAAGCTCTTTTTTGCCATAAGATACGGTGGCAGAAACATTATGTACAAAATTTGTTACAGATAACGCAAAAAGACCCCACATAATAGCACAATTGTTTAGGCGCCTGTAAAACTGCTGCCATTTCTTCCGGCACCATTTTGTATGTGTTATTTCATAGTGTTGATGTCTACACTATTAGAAAACAGTAAAAATAAAGAAAAACCCTTGAATGAGTAGGTGTCCAAACTTTTGACTGGTACTGCACACACACACACACACACACACCCACACGCACACGCACACCCACACCCACACCCACACACACACACACACACACACACACACATACATACAGGGGCAGAGCCCTCTTCATTAGTGCAGTAATTCAACATTTGAAAGGGAAACACTGGCCTTTGATAAGAAACTTCAATGCTGTTTAAAGCTTTGATATGAGACCCCTCCTCTCATCTTCCCATTAATTCAAGCTCAGCCTAGCAGCCCAGCCCAGCCTGAGACGTCTTGTAAACTAGATAGATGGGGAGGGGAGAAGGTCCTGTTCCATACTATATCAGAGGTAAAACACTATTAATGTCACAGCTAAAACAGGAGGAGGAGGACAGTGGCAGGCCAAGGAGGGGGTCTCATCCTCATAAAGAGGGGTAGGAAAGGGGGCACGAGGCATGGGGAGAGATGAAGGGGAGCGAGACAGAGACAGAGAGAGACAGACATAGAAAGAGAGGAGCGGACAGAAAGGGAGAGTGAGAGAGAGAGAGAGAGAGACCCCGCTGGAGGATCCTGGCTTCAATGTGACCCCCTTTAGAAGCTCCTCAGGCAGTCAAGTATGAAATGATGACTAGGGCTGACAAGCTGGCAGTATATGGAATATAGCCTGGCATGGGCCTCGACACCCTCTCTCTCTGTCCACCCTGGCTGATGCCAGAACAGACAGAGCCTGCTGCTGCAGGCCTCTGGGGAGACACCGACTGCCCAGCGACACTGTGTGTCGTATCATGCGGTGTGTGTGTCCTACCGTGTGTGTGTGTGTGTGACGTACCGCCGCAGCACGTAGCAGAGGCCTAATGGAGAGTAATGAGCAGTGACTCCCAGCATGCTGCTGTATCCTCAGGCTCCCCTCATCTCCTCATCAATCCCCCTCTCTCCCCTTCTATCCTCGCATCATCTGCGCTTCTCTTCCCTGTTCTCCTCCCTTCCTCCCCTGTCCTCTTCTCTCCTGTCTGATGCTTTTCTATAACCGCTCTCATCTTTCCAATTGCCCTCTCTCTCTCTTTCTCTTCTCTTCTATCTTTTCTCCTCCCTTCTCTCTCCTCTCTTTCTCCCCTCCTCTGCTTTTGTATGTCTGCCGCTTCTCTATACCACCTCCCCTCCCCTCCCATCCCCAATGATCCGACAGCCACTGTGTCTAAATCTGGGCGTGTTCGCTTACCGCCACCACAAATCCGTCTTGGGACATTGGGTTTCTGTAAGAAAGTGCTTTGTATGTGAGAGCATGTTGCTAATGTGCATAAGGACCTTGGAGAAAGCATGCTGCATTCACCTCACAGATACACCTCTTTCCTCTAGGTGACAAGGTATAGAGGAGCAGACCTGGGTTCAAGTACTATTTGAAATATTTCAAATACATTGAGCATTTGCTTTAACCTGCCTGCAGTGCCAGATGGGCAGGGTTTCAGGACTTTTCTATTAGTCCTTTAAGCCAGGTAAGCTCAATCAAGCCAGCTAAAGATTTGTAATTGATTTTAAATTGTACATGAACCCAGGTCTGGAGAGGAGGGTGAGAGGTTTATGGTTGAGGGTCCAGTAAATCTGGAAGGAGAATAACATTTTAGGCAGCTAGCATTAGTAATTTGCCCTGGTCAGTATATCAGCAGTCATTGATTTACTAGAGCATGCTACTGGAGTTATGAGGAGCTATAATCAAACACCTGCTCCTGCGCCTGCCTGGTTTGACACACACTCACTAGGTAAATAACTAATCTAACACACACACACAATACTTAATGAAATAGAACTATTACCGTAGGGCATTCTTGTTCTATACTTGGTTTTACTGTGACTCCCACAAGGGAATACAAATGACTCCCACCAATGAATTGTACACAATTACTCTGCCTTCTGTGGAGCTGACGAATGAACTGATGCCTCCTCAGCTTAACAAGAGTTCCACCAGGTGCAGCTGTGTTGTATAGTAATAAGAGGTGGTGTCATATTACACAGATAAGAACAAGATAAAACGACTGAACACACACGCCTCTGCTCCTATCAGGGTGGGAGAGGAGACAGAGAGAGGAGAGAGAGGGAGCAGAGAGAGAGAGAGAGAGAAAGAGAGAGCGAGATGGAGCGATAGGGAGAAACAATGAAGTGGGTGAATGAAGAGAGAGATAGATAGAGAGATGGAGGGGGGGTCCCAGAGTGAGAGAGAGAGAGAGAGAGAGAGAGAGAGAGAGAGAGAGAGAGAGAGAGAGAGAGAGAGAGAGAGAGGTTGAGTCTCTTTGCAGGCCCAGTGAGGTGTGACCAGAGAAATGCTGAGAGGCACAAAGTCGAAAACACACATAAATACACCGACCAGCCGGGCCAGGACCAAAGAGCATTAAAACAACTGCAGTCCATAGACTATACAGTAGCTATAGAACTTAAACAACTGTAGTCTATAGGACGTTTCCCATTCCCCAACCGAATCACCCATTCTCTTATACACATCCTGTCTCATCTCCCTTTCTTCTCCTCACTGCTCTCTCCTCTTCTCTCCTCTCCTCTTTCTCTCTGCCCTCTCCTCTCCTCTTTCTCTCTGCTCTCTCCTCTCCTCTTTCTCTCTGCTCTCTCCTCTCCTCTTTCTCTCTGCTCTCTCCTCTCCTCTTTCTCTCTGCTCTCTCCTCTCCTCTTTCTCTCTGCTCTCTCCTCTCCTCTTTCTCTCTGCTCTCTTCTCTCCTCTTTCTCTCTGCTCTCTTCTCTCCTCTCTGCTCTCCTCTCCTCTTTCTCTCTGCTCTCTCCTCTCCTCTTTCTCTCTGCTCTCTCCTCTCCTATTTCTCTCTGCTCTCTCCTCTCCTCTTTCTCTCTGCTCTCTTTTCTCCTCTTTTTCTCTGCTCTCTTCTCTCCTCTTTGCTCTCTGCTCTCTCATCTTCTCTCCTCTTTCTCTCTTCTCTCCTCTTTCTCTCTGCTCTCTTCTCTCCTCTCTGCTCTCTCCTTCTCTCCTCTTTCTCTCTACTCTCCTCTTTCTCTCTGCTCTCTCCTCTCCTCTTTCTCTCTGCCCTCTCCTCTCCTCTTTCTTTCTGCTCTCTCCTCTCCTCTTTCTCTCTGCTCTCTCCTCTCCTATTTCTCTCTGCTCTCTTCTCTCCTCTTTCTCTGCTCTCTCCTCTCCTCTTTCTCTCTGCTCTCTCCTCTCCTCTTTCTCTCTGCTCTCTCCACTCTTTCTCTCATCTCTTTCTTTCTCCTCTCCTCTTTCTCTCTGTTCTCTTCTCTCCTCTCTGCTCTCTTCTCTCCTCATTCTCTCTGATCTCTTCTCTCTATCCACCACATATATTCACTTCAGCTCAAGGGGGAAAAAAAGTAGCTCCATGAACAAAAGTCTAAAGATATCTACGTTTTAGAGAGGGAAGGAGGAAGAAAGGTGCAGAGAGGGAGAGGGGTTAACCTATGCACTGTTCCAGTGTGTGTGGAGTGGCCAGGTTTGTGTCAGGTTTGTCAAGGCCAGCATGGGTGCAGTCCTTGCCCCCTGTCACCGCTGGGGGAGGGTAGTGGTGGGCATTCCAGTGAATCATGACTGGAGATGCTCTCTCCGCCACAAGGTCAAGAACCGGACAAAAACTATTCAAGATAGCAGCAATTCAAGACAGGAATGCAATATCTGCTCACAATAAATCAACCAGCAATTGTGTTATATTGACTCTAAATGCTTTGACCCAATATACCAGTGTTTAATTGCGGAAATACCACCTGAATACAATAAAATAATTATTTGATCCTATTATAAGAGTACAAATATATATCAATATTCTATTATAAGAGTACACATCTATATCAATACTCTATTATAAGAGTACAAATATATATCAATACTCTATTATAAGAGGACACAGAGATGTACTCCCCTGCTACAAGTCCTCTACTGCTCTCTTAGTGTCCACCAGCCACTTAATGTACATGCAAAACACACAGAAAACCAAGAGTGCGAATGGCACCATATTCCCTAAGGGCCCTGGTCAAAAGTAGTAGACTATTAAGGGGATAGTGAGCCATCTGGAACAGAGCCTGACGAGGAGCTCCTCAAACTCTGAGACTGGAACAGAGCCTGACGAGGAGCGCCTCAAACTCTGAGACTGGAACAGAGCCTGACGAGGAGCTCCTCAAACTCTGAGACTGGAACAGAGCCTGACGAGGAGCTCCTCAAACTCTGAGACTGGAACAGAGCCTGACGAGGAGCTCCTCAAACTCTGGGACTGGAACAGAGCCTGACGAGGAGCTCCTCAAACTCTGAGACTGGAACAGAGCCTGACGAGGAACTCCTCAAACTCTGAGACTGGAACAGAGCCTGACGAGGAGCTCCTCAAACTCTGAGACTGGAACAGAGCCTGACGAGGAACTCCTCAAACTCTGAGACTGGAACAGAGCCTGACGAGGAGCTCCTCAAACTCTGAGACTGGAACAGAGCCTGACGAGGAGCTCCTCAAACTCTGAGACTGGAACAGAGCCTGACGAGGAGCTCCTCAAACTCTGAGACTGGAACAGAGCCTGACGAGGAGCTCCTCAAACTCTGAGACTGGAACAGAGCCTGACGAGGAGCTCCTCAAACTCTGAGACTGGAACAGAGCCTGACGAGGAGCTCCTCAAACTCTGAGACTGGAACAGAGCCTGACGAGGAGCTCCTCAAACTCTGAGACTGGAACAGAGCCTGACGAGGAGCTCCTCAAACTCTGAGACTGGAACAGAGCCTGACGAGGAGCTCCTCAAACTCTGAGACTGGAACAGAGCCTGACGAGGAGCTCCTCAAACTCTGAGACTGGAACAGAGCCTGACTGAGAGAGCTCCTCAAACTCTGAGACTGGAACAGAGCCTGACGAGGAGCTCCTCAAACTCTGAGACTGGAACAGAGCCTGACGAGGAGCTCCTCAAACTCTGAGACTGGAACAGAGCCTGACGAGGAGCTCCTCAAACTCTGAGACTGGAACAGAGCCTGACGAGGAGCTCCTCAAACTCTGAGACTGGAACAGAGCCTGACGAGGAGCTCCTCAAACTCTGAGGATGGAACAGAGCCTGACGAGGAGCTCCTCAAACTCTGAGACTGGAACAGAGCCTGACGAGGAGCTCCTCAAACACTGAGACTGGAACAGAGCCTGACGAGGAGCTCCTCAAACTCTGAGACTGGAACAGAGCCTGACGAGGAGCTAATGCGGAACAATGTAACAATAATGTAGTTTACAGAAAAAGACTAAAACCCAATGGGTTCTCTCTCTGAACAATCATACGCTTGGCTTCAAAGCTGTCAAACTACAGAGAGCATGTTGTTCTGTTAGTGCAGAGTGGGTCCATCATCCCTAAGATCCCATATCCCTTGTTTGACTCAAACCTGGCTGTGGATACACTGTAAAGCCTACGGTAACACATTGTATAGCATATAACACACCTTATAATACCCATAAATGTTACTAGACAGGGCGGCTAAGACAATATAAATATAATCATGTATTATATTTTAATAGATAACATTTATATTGTAGACAGCTCAACACCTCCGGAGCTCAGAGAGCTTGACAAAGGCCTATTTTTACTAGGATCTCTTTTACTAGACCTGAACAGCTGAGAGAAAGAAGATTAAAGAAGGCGGCATCTTTTAACCATATAGTACTGTAGCCATAGAGAACACATGGGGAAATCAGTTTCGTCATCAGACAGGCATTCCCAGCAGTTGGCTGAGTGACACAGAGAGTGTGGCAACACACACACACGCACACACACCCTTCCCCGACCCTGTCTGTGTTTGGCATGGCATTCCACCACACTAACACACACACACACACACACACACACACACACACACACACACACACACACACACACACACACACACACACATACACACACACACAGACACACACACACGTTGGACAACAGGTGGAGGAGAATTTCCCAGGTGCACATTCCAAACGGTCTGCCGCCAGGCGACAGGCAACATTCTTAAAAGGCCGTAGGAGATGGTTGGACACAACTGTCTGTCCTCCCCTTGGTCTCTTATTCACAAGGCCAGACCATTACAGGGGGGCTACACCAACTCTCTAGGGACCTTACACCCCCCCCCACACACACACACACATACACCCTGAAACAGAGCGACCTTGACTTTGTCTCTATGACATCTTTGTTTTGTTTTTCTGACTTGTGAAGCCAGATAGTCACAATCCTTTTCCAGCCACTATAGTGTTGAGTCCTGACTAAATTGATAGGTTCATACAATAGTATACTACTTAGAATGAACCAATGTATTCTTAGTGTAGAAATGCGACAGCGCATGCTTTCTAAGTGGTTTGATAATATGAATATTGGAACTAGGGTTCCCTTTCCTTCCCAAAAGAACAGCCCATATGTCTCCTCCTGTCCTGCTTTTGATGGATCAGCCACAGTGTTCTCAGTGTATACGGGAAACGGGCTAGATAAGTTGAAAAGTGGAAAGCGTCTCAGATATGAATCAAGGTGAAAGTTTTTAATTAGTTTGTCTTTTATCTCTAGCCGCATGATGAGTGATGATGTGCGTCTCAATTGGCATCCTAGTCCCTATTTAGAGCCCTACTTTTGACCAGAGTTCTATGGGCCCCGGTCAAAAGTAGTCCACTATATACCGAATAGGGTGCCACTTGGGACTCAAACAAGGAGAGAAGCAGGCGGGCGGTTCAGTCAGTCGTGAAGGTTAACAGGGATTGAGAACCAGATAGATAGAACTTTACCTAAAATGGACATTCATGATCATTAGGAACTTCCTCTAATGAGCATCAATAACACAAATCGTTAGTATGATTAACACAAGCTGAAAGATTGCCCATTCATTGTCTTTCCAGAAAAAGTCAGTTAGGCTGAATGCTTAAGGTATATTATCAGTCTACGAACAACAACTGATGGTGATTGCAAATAGGATCTGTCTGTCTCAAGGGAGAGGGGGAAAGGTTAACGACTAAAGGTACATCTACTTATCCAAATAGAAGAACTGGTGGCACTGGTCCACTAAAAGTGGAGATATTTCCTGTAAGACAGGGCTAAAGGTTAGGGTCACATCAAGGGTTAGATGGTATGACAGGAATAAAATAGGCTTGTTTTAAAAGCTTGAGACTTTTGTGAAGAAGAAGGAAGGAAGAATGAAGAACAGGAACAAGAATGAAGAAGAAGAAGAAGTAGAACAACAACAACAAGAACAAGAACAAGAACAAGAACAACAGGAACAAGAACAGGAACAAGAAGAACAAGAACAAGAACAAGAAGTAGAAGAACAACAAGAACAAGAAGAAGATGAAGAAGAAAAATAAGTGATCTTTCATATCCCCACTAGTCTGAAAGAAAATCTGTTTGTATGAAGCTGTCCCTTTATGCTTGTACATAATATTACAACAAATCTACAGTAGCTGGAAACAAGCACAAATAAAACCACAACTGAAAAAACTGTCCTGTGTTCAGGGACCAAAATGTGTATTTTATGATACAAACTGCCATCATAAACACGATTTTATGTAATGCACTCCTAGGTTTGTTGCTTTTTACAAGAGGACGACCACAAAGACAATCTGATATAAACAGGAATAAAACAGAATCCTTGAGAAGGACAATGGTTGTAGAGTACAGCTGGATAAAATAAAACACTACATTCTAGAGAGAGAGAGAGAGAGAAAGAGAGAGGAAAGAAGAGAGTGAAATATAGATAGAGAAAAAGTGAAAACGACAGTACAAGTAACCTCAATGGACTTGCACTTATCATTGATTCAGTCATAGCAATACAGTGTTGTGTAGAGTAAAACACACATATGATAATTCCGTTTACCTCTGCTGTAACACAACAGATGAGTATTGATCTCTGCAGCTGTGTGTGTCTATCATTGCCCTCCATTATGCCAGGTGTTGTTACTGTGTACAACAGAACAGGTGTATGTGATAGTGCGTGTGTGTGTGTGTGTGTGTGTGTGTGTGTGTGTGTGGGGGTGTGTGTGTGAGCAGAGTGTGTGAGCAGAGTTAGACAGCTGTTACAGATCAGATAAGAGACCAGTTCACAACTGATAGTGACAGAGATGTATTAATCACTAACCATTAACCAGTTTCTAGAGGCGTGTGTATGTGTATGTCATGTTGAGCAATGCTGCAATTTTACTGGATGAGATGTCCTCTCTGGGCCATAGCCACTGATAAGCCTGTTATTATGGCACAATTATCTACTGGAACTTCCAGCCGACACACACACACGTTTCGTTCTTCTATCCTCGTGGGGACCTAAAATTAATGTCCATTCAAAATTATCTTTTAGCTAACCCCTAACCCTACACCTAACCTTTAACCTTATCATAAACCTAACCTTAATCTTAAACCAACCACTTGTTACGGCTGTCGTCGGAATGAGACCATGGTGCAGCGTGGTAGGCGTACATTTTTAATTTATTAAATGAACAACACAAAAAAAACAAGACAGATAGACGACACGTAAAAGTAATGTAGCGCTAAACCAGCAACTAACAATAACAAGATCCCACAACAGAAAGTGGAAAAAAGGGCTGCCTAAGTATGATCCCCAATCAGAGACAACAATAGACAGCTGCCTCTGATTGGGAACCATACTCCGCCAAAAACAAAGAAATAGACAACATAGAATGCCCACCCCAAATCACACCCTGACCTAACCAAATAGAGAAATAAAACGGCTGTCTAAGGTCAGGGCGTGACAGTACACCCCCCCCCCCCCAAATGTGCGGACCCCCGGCCGCAAACCTGAACCTATAGGGGAGGGTCTGGGTGGGCATCTACCCTTGGTGGCGGCTCCGGTTCGGGACGTAGACCCCGCTCCCTACGCTAATCCCTCCACTTCTGTGGAACCGGACTGTGGATCGTTGCCGGAGACTCTGAACTGGGAACCACCACTGGAGGCTCCGGACTGCAGCTCGTCGCTGAAGATTATGAACTGCAGACTGTCGCTGGAGACTCCAGACTGGGGACCGTCGCTGGAGGCTCCGGACTGGGGACCGTCGCTGGAGGCACTGGACTGGAAACTGTCGCTGCCGACTCCGGACTGGGGACCGTCGCTGGAGGCACTGGACTGGGGACTGTCGCTGCCGACTTCGGACTGGGGACATTCGCTGCAGGCTCCTTGCCATGGATCATCGCTACAGGCTCCGGGCCATGGATCATTACTGGAGGCTTCGTGCCATGGATCATCACTGGAGGCTTCAGACCATGGATCATCACTGGAGGCTTCGTACGTGGAGCTGGAACACGTCTTACCAGACTGAGGAGACGTACTGGAAGCCTGGTGCGGGGAGCTGCCACAACACGTCCTGGCTGGATACCCACTCCTGCTCGGTGAGTGTGGGGAGCTGGCACGGGACGCACTGGGCTATGAAGGTGCACTGGAGGCATAGTGCATAGAGCCGGCGCAGGATATGCTGGGCCGTGGAGGCGCACTGGAGGTCTGGAGCGCAGAGCTGGCACAACGCGTCCTGGCTGAATCCCCCCTGTAGCACGGCAAGTGCGGGGAGCTGGAACAGGCCGCACTGGGCTGTGCTGGCAAACTGGGGATACCGTGCATAGAGCTGGCGTAGGATATCCTGGACCGAAGAGATACACCGGAGGCCAGGAGCGCTGAGCCGGCACAATCCGTCCTGGCTGAATGCCCACTCTGCAGGGAGCTGGAACAGAGCGCACCGGGCTATGAATGCGTACTGGAGACACCGTGCGCATCACTGCATTACATGGTGCCTGACCAGTCACACGCTCCCCACGGTAAGCACGGGGAGTTGGCTCAGGTCTAAATCCTACCTCCGCCAATCTCCCCGTGCACCCCCCCCACCCCCATTTTTGGAGGGGCGGCCTCTCATGCTTCCGTTGTTGCCTTGACTCCTCGTATCGTCGCCGTTCCTCGTTCGCTGCCTACGCCTGCTTCTATGGCAGGGTCTTGTCCCCTGCCATTACCTCCTCCCAGGTCCAGGATGTCCTCCACTCCCTTTTCTCCCGGGCCCAGGATCCCTGCTCCTCCTGGCCACACTGCTCGGTCCTTTTTTGGTGGGATCTTCTGTTACGGCTGTCGTCGGAATGAGACCAAGGTGCAGCGTGGTAGGCGTACATTTTGAATTTATTAAATGAACATCCCCAAAAAAACAAGAAAGATAAATGTAATGTAGCGCTAAACCAGCAACTAACAATAACAAGATCCCACAACAGAAACTGGGAAAAAGGGCTGCCTCTTATTGGGACAATAGAGACAACAATAGACAGCCGCCTCTGAATGAGAACCACACCAAAAACAAAGAAATAGACAACATAGAATGCCCACCCCAACTCACACCCTGACCTAACCATATAGAGAAATAAAACGGCTCTCTAAGGTCAGGGCGTGACACCACTAACCTTAAAATAGCCTTTGTCCTCATGGGGACATGAGAAATGTCCCCAAGTGGGAGAATTTTCCTTGTATTACTATAAAAAGAACCAATCAACCAACACAGAGACAGAGACAGAGACTGAAACAGAGAGAACAGCAGCGTAAGCTGACTGGTGCACTGAAAACACCCTGCTGAGAACAGGCTGAAGTGACAAGCAAGAGAATAACAGCAGAAAGATACATCAAATAATATGCCTGGCATATTGTGCGGCTGTCATGAAGAACATTGCCATGTTGAATGACAACCACACATAAAATGGTTATTGTCACGTGTGCTCCCTTTCCGGGCCTCTAGGTCACCAGGCTGCTCGTTATGGTACACGCCTGTCACCATCGTTACGCGCACCTGCGCATCATCAGACTCACCTGGACTCCATCACCTGATTACCTTCCCTATATATGTCAGTCCCTTTGGTTCCTTCCCCAGGCTTTATTGTTTCTGTTCCTGTGTCATGTCTGTGCGTTGTTCGTGTTTATTATTTTGAATTATGTTGTGTTTATTTTTTTAAACACTCACTCCCTGAACTTGCTTCCCGACTCTCAGCGCACATTGTTACAGCTGTACTGGACAGAACAATGGTCATTGATTTTTTTTCACTACACCACATATATTTGCATTTTAGTCATTTAGCAGATGCTCTTATCCACGACTCACACCACCACATGGTTGTGTTGATAACATAGAACGGTCAATTCCAGTAACGGTCGGTGCCATTTAAGACGAGGGAGGACAAAAAAATGTTTTATGAGCATGGCCTTATTTCTATGATTGGATGACTGCCATTAATATTCCATTCACCCAGCTCAATGTAACATCGATAGGTTTAGGCTACTACATGATACCAGAATTTTCCCTATACCCATCATGAGGTTGCTACAACCTAGCCTATGAATACAAGTTTACAACGTACACTAGATGCACAAGTCAAGAGATATTTGAATAATCAAGGTGACAGACCTCCTTGCACAATTTTGCCTGCGTCTAGCTGATCAAGGGTTTAAACATAATAACCGTCTAGCTGATCTAGGGTGTAAACACAATAACCGTCTAGCTGATCTTTGTTGTAACCACAATAACCGTCTAGGTGATCTAGGGTGTAAACATAATAACCGTCCATCTGATCTAGGGTGTAAACACAATAACCGTCCAGCCAGGAGGTGTGTTTTGGGTCATTGTCCTGTCGAAAAACAAATGATAGTCCAACTAAGCACAAACCAGATGGGATGACGTATCGCTGCAGAATGCTGTGGTAGCCATGCTGGTTAAGTGTGTCATGAAATCTTAATAAATCACTGACAGTGTCACCAGCAAAGCACACCCACACAATCACACCTCCTCCTCCATGCTTCACGGTGGGAACCACACATGCAGAGATCATCTTGTGACGGCCCTGAATTTTTCTGAACCGTCTCAGTGCTTCTCCTTCCAATAGGACGCTTTCCCTTTAATTCCCAATTAAATAGCCAGCATCAGCTGCGCAAAAGTGGGGTTGTGATGGAGACGTGAATGAGGATGTGTTCGTCCCTCAGTTCTGAAGCTTCTCTATTCAGTTTGTTTTGTTGCCGTTAAATGTGTATTTTGTAGCCTAATAGAGTTTACCCAGGATCGGATCCACTCTTTGCGTCCGTGGACTACAACTCTCCGTACAACTCTCCGTACAACGTGGCCTTTCTCCGCTGGAGATCTGTTGGCGGATTGGATTGTCTGACTGACCGACTGACTACAAGCTTTTTGTATACGGTATTTCATTTGTTTTGATGTGAGGTATACTGTGATGATTTATGTAGTTAGTTGTAGTTGAGGACTTAGTAAGAGTTGATACACTTTAAAGTTCTGTGGTAAAATTAGTGTTATATTGATTGTATGATTAATACTGGGTTTACGCTACACTGAATGAATGGGCAAACATTGCGTGACAGATGTCACT
This sequence comes from Oncorhynchus nerka, assembly GCF_034236695.1. NCBI lineage: Eukaryota > Metazoa > Chordata > Actinopteri > Salmoniformes > Salmonidae > Oncorhynchus > Oncorhynchus nerka. Next base: position 56,568,506 of record NC_088398.1, on the reverse strand, counting down.
TGAGTTCCCTGAACTCTACCGGGCAGGACTCTTTTTAGGCCCGAGGTACAGGACATTTCTGGAGGAACCAGAACTCATTGTGATATTATTATATGTGTGTGTGTAATCATTGGTGTTGCTAATACAACCCACGCAAAAGAATATATTTGTTTTTGAAGTTCTTTCCAATGTTTTAAGGGGTTATGAAAAGTTTATTTCCATCCTTTGTATTTGTGTAGACTTGACGGACCAGATGGGACTCATTCCCTCCCAAACCAAAAGGAGAAACCAATGTTTTCTCTGGTAGGCACAACCTACCTGGCACCCCTATAAATAATAACCTCAAGTCAAAACCGTTACAATCTGTTCGCCTACTCTGTGTCTCACAAAGACACTGCGGTTGGAACCAAAATTTAAAAATTTGGACAGATTTCCACCAGTTTAATGTTCATTGCTCGTGTTTCTTTG
>NC_088398.1:56358059-56563059 GCF_034236695.1 Oncorhynchus nerka | reverse complement strand
GGGACACATTACAGCACAACTCCAGGGGTCCCCTCCCGGGACACATTACAGCACAACTCCTGGGGTCCCCTCCCGGGACACATTACAGCACAACTCCAGGGGTCCCCTCCCAGGACACATTACAGCACAACTCCAGGGGTCCCCTCCCAGGACACATTACAGCACAACTCCAGGGGTCCCCTCCCAGGACACATTATAGCACAACTCCTGGGGTCCCCTCCCGGGACACATTACAGCACAACTCCAGGGGTCCCTCCCGGGACACATTACAGCACAACTCCTGGGGTCCCCTCCCGGACACATTACAGCACAACTCCTGGGGTCCCCTCCCAGGACACATTACAGCACAACTCCAGGGGCCCCTCCCGGGACACATTACAGCACAACTCCTGGGGTCCCCTCCCGGGACACATTACAGCACAACTCCTGGGGTCCCCTCCCGGGACACATTACAGCACAACTCCTGGGGTCCCCTCCCGGGACACATTACAGCACAACTCCTGGGGTCCCCTCCCGGGACACATTACAGCAGAACTCCTGGGGTCCCCTCCCGGGACACATTACAGAACAACTCCAGGGGTCCCCTCCCGGGACACATTACAGCACAACTCCTGGGGTCCCCTCCCGGGACACATTACAGCACAACTCCTGGGGTCCCCTCCCGGGACACATTACAGCAGAACTCCTGGGGTCCCCTCCCGGGACACATTACAGCAGAACTCCTGGGGTCCCCTCCCGGGACACATTACAGCACAACTCCAGGGGTCCCCTCCCGGGACACATTACAGCACAACTCCAGGGGTCCCCTCCCAGGACACATTACAGCACAACTCCAGGGGTCCCCTCCCGGGACACATTATAGCACAACTCCTGGGGTCCCCTCCCGGGACACATTACAGCACAACTCCAGGGGTCCACTCCCAGGACACATTACAGCACAACTCCTGGGGTCCCCTCCCAGGACACATTACAGCACAACTCCTGGGGTCCCCTCCCAGGACACATTATAGCACAACTCCTGGGGTCCCCTCCCGGGACACATTACAGCACAACTCCTGGGGTCCCCTCCCGGGACACATTACAGCACAACTCCTGGGGTCCCCTCCCGGGACACATTACAGCACAACTCCTGGGGTCCCCTCCCAGGACACATTACAGCACAACTCCAGGGGCCCCCTCCCGGGACACATTACAGCACAACTCCTGGGGTCCCCTCCCGGGACACATTACAGCATAACTCCTGGGGTCCCCTCCCGGGACACATTACAGCAGAACTCCTGGGGTCCCCTCCCGGGACACATTACAGCAGAACTCCTGGGGTCCCCTCCCGGGACACATTACAGCACAACTCCAGGGGTCCCCTCCCGGGACACATTACAGCACAACTCCAGGGGTCCCCTCCCAGGACACATTACAGCACAACTCCAGGGGTCCCCTCCCGGGACACATTATAGCACAACTCCTCCCCTCCCGGGACACATTACAGCACAACTCCAGGGGTCCACAGGACATTACAGCACAACTCCTGGGGTCCCCTCCCAGGACACATTACAGCACAACTCCTGGGGTCCCCTCCCAGGACACATTACAGCACAACTCCTGGGGTCCCCTCCCGGGACACATTACAGCACAACTCCTGGGGTCCCCTCCCGGGACACATTACAGCACAACTCCTGGGGTCCCCTCCCGGGACACATTACAGCACAATTCCAGGGGTCCCCTCCCGGGACACCTTACAGCACAACTCCAGGGGTCCCCTCCCGGGACACATTATAGCACAACTCCAGGGGTCCCCTCCCGGGACACATTATAGCACAACTCCAGGGGTCCCCTCCCGGGACACATTACAGCACAACTCCAGGGGTCCCCTCCCGGGACACATTATAGCACAACTCCAGGGGTCCCCTCCCGGGACACATTACAGCACAACTCCAGGGGTCCCCTCCCGGGACACATTACAGCACAACTCCTGGGGTCCCTTCCTGGGACACATTACAGCACAACTCCAGGGGTCCCCTCCCGGGACACATTACAGAACAACTCCTGGGGTCCCCTCCCGGGACACATTACAGAACAGCTCCTGGGGTCCCCTCCCGGGACACATTACAGAACAACTACAGGGGTCCCCTCCCGGGACACATTACAGAACAACTCCAGGGGTCCCCTCCCGGGACACATTACAGCACAACTCCTGGGTCCCCTCCCGGGACACATTACAGAACAACTCCAGGGGTCCCCTCCCGGGACACATTACAGAACAACTCCAGGGGTCCCCTCCCGGGACACATTACAGCACAGCTCCTGGGGTCCCCTCCCGGGACACATTACAGCACAACTCCTGGGGTCCCCTCCCGGGACACATTACAGCACAACTCCTGGGGTCCCCTCCCGGGACACATTACAGAACAACTCCTGGGGTCCCCTCCCGGGACACATTACAGAACAACTCCTGGGGTCCACTCCCGGGATACATTACAGAACAACTCCTGGGGTCCCCTCCCGGGACACATTACAGTACAACTCCTGGGGTCCACTCCCGGGACACATTACAGAACAACTCCTGGGGTCCCCTCCCGGGACACATTACAGTACAACTCCTGGGGTCCCATCCCGGGACACATTACAGCACAACTCCAGGGGTCCCCTCCCGGGACACATTACAGCACAACTCCTGGGGTCCCCTCCCAGGACAGATTACAGCACAACTCCAGGGGTCCCCTCCCGGGACACATTACAGCACAACTCCTGGGGTCCCCTCCCAGGACACATTACAGCACAACTCCTGGGCTTCATTTAAATAGGAAGGAGTGAGGGAGAGGGAGAGAGAGAGAGGGAGGGAGGGAGGGTTATTCATTTAAATAGGAAGGAGTGAGGGAGAGGGAGGGAGGGAGGGAGGGAGGGAGGGAGGGAGGGAGGGAGGGAGGGAGGGAGGGAGGGAGGTAATGAAAGGGAGACTGATACAGGCAATGGTGAATTACACATATAATGTATTTGATTAGATCTTAATACGTTACTGATACTGACCAAGCACATCTATTTCTCTCTCTCTGTCTGTCTGTCTGTCTGTCTGTCTGTCTGTCTGTCTGTCTGTCTGTCTGTCTGTCTGTCTGTCTGTCTGTCTGTCTGTCTGTCTGTCTGTCTGTCTGTCTGTCTCTGTTTCTGTCTGTGTGTTTGCGTTTGTCCATCTGTTTCCGTCTGTCCGTCTGTTTCTGTCTGTTTGTCCACATAAGTCCGTCCCCGCCAGTCTGTCCCCGTCCTTCTATCTCGCTCTTTCTATTCTGCTGTACTGTATCCTGTATGCTCTACTATATTTAGAGGTGTGTGAAGACCGATGTCCATTTCAGGCTGGTCTAATCTCAGCATCAGAACTGTGGAATGGAGACCACTGAGCTGGCCCTGGATTGGCCAAATATAGAAGTGAGCTAATCACTGCTGACAGAACACACACAGAGGGGTGGAGAGAGAAGGAGATTTTGTTTCTGGAACAGTTTACTACAGTAAGTTTTGTCTTACAGTCTGGCCAATTACATTATAGACGATTAACCTCCATTCCACATCCAAAACAAAGATACTTTATGTCTCCTGACCCCAGATAAACTCTGGTTGGTTAGTTACTGTATCTGTTTGATGAAAATACCCCTTTGAGCCTAATGGTCCAGAGGGAGTACTGTAGATACATCAATTCATCACTTTTGTTCTCCTGCTAAGCAAATCAATGCCACATCATGAGAACATCATTTCTTCTTTGAATGAAATGTCAATACTGTCTGAACTTTCCTTTTATATAATACCATCAGTGCTCACTCCACAAAAATGATGCAGCGACTTCAGCACAAAAGCACAGCTTGACATTGTAACACACACTCATCCAAGTTGGCTTCAGCTTGCTAACTGCCTCCACTAACCCTGGTATTCTATTTAGGCCATTGTGATTTAGAGTTCTGGATTGAAACAACAAAGAGAGAGAGAGGGAGCTTCCATTCCCCTGAAAGTGTCACAAAGGCAGGCAGGCGGGCGGTCGTAGGCTGGTAGGCAGAGACTCGTGCAAATACTCAGCATCTCTCCAAAGCCTCTCTCTGCTCTTTTGCTATCAGTCAGCTCCGTTATCAGAGCAGGGACTGTGAACATGTCTCTCACTGGCCTGCTGTTCCCATCTAGAGAGAAAGAGATTACACTAGCTAACACCGGTGCGTTAAAGCTGTAGCTTTAGGAGGGCCTTGGTAGGATAAAGGGCATACGATGCACATGTCCTCCATAGTCATGAATCCTGCTTGGTTGTTGAGACAGTTTACAATGACTAGTCTAAGTCAGCATATAGCTTAGCTAATTGTGAACGAGAGAGTCATGATCTCAAAGAAGAAAGTTTAGCAAAGTTCAGAAATATCTAAAATACCAGTTAGTTCTACTTACAAACTTGATTTGAAGATGATGACCCTGATTGGGTACCTATGCTTGGACACTAATAATAGGACAATAAATAGTTCAGAGCACTTCTTCCCAAATGAACAGAATCCTGTGTAGTGGAAGGGAGGTCTAACATTGAACAGTCATCGTTGTTTATACAGTCTGCCGGTCGCTAGGGCTTAAAAGTGTTCTCTAATCAAGACTATCATACAATCACTTGTTCCAGCAACGGTGTGTGTGTGTGTGTGTGTGTGTGTGTGTGTGTCACTGAATGTGTGTATGTGTTTGTCTGTGTGTCACTGTGTGTATGTCACTGTGTGTGTTTTTGTGTTGTCTGGAGGCCAGGCTGAGGGCTGAGGCCCCTGACAGAATGAATCTCAAGGACATTATCAAACTGGACAAGCTAAGTTAGAGCATATCAATCAGATGCTCAAGCTAACATAATTTCACAAACACACACACATACACATACACACTATTGATTTTTCCACAGAGACCTTGAAGACAGAGACCTTGAATTAGAGACTCTCTCCGAACAACTTTGCCATTTTTCAGGTAATGACCTTTTAGAGGGAGCCCTCCTTGTTGGCCTTTATGAGCAATACAAATGTACTTCAATTTGAATAACCTCCATTATCACATGCTTAAAGAGCTCTTTATTATTTCACGTTAAAAGACAGCTACCTATTTCTTATTTCTCAAAGCTTGTAGTCCTGTGAATTCATAATGCAGGGTTACCTTTTAATGTGTCCCAGTTCACACAATAACAGTACATGTTGAACTCATGTCTCCCATGCCCTACATGACTACAGTAGGGCTACAGTAGGGATGTCTGCATCCCCAATGGCTGCCTATTTACTTGTGCACTACTTTTGGTCAAAAGTACACTATAATAGGAAAAGTGCCATTTGGGACACAGTCCTAGTGTCAGCTAGCTAGCTCGGTCTTTGTTGTGGCAGAAAAAGGACCACTTTATACAGGTGAGTAGACACAAGGCACAAGGCAGACAGCAAATGAGGCACTAAAAGGATGAAGTATATTGGACCAATTTAGAAGCCTTGATGAGGCAATCAAGCATAAGAACACCCGGAGGAGAGCCCCAGTCCGCCTGTCACACGAGCATGCACTCACGCACAGACTCAGACACAGACACACACACAGACACACTCACGCACAGACACAGACACAGACACAGACACACACACACACACACACACACACACACACACACACACACACACACACACACACACACACACACACACACACACACACAGACACTCTCACACACACACACACACACACACACACACACACACACACACACACACACACACACACACACACACACACACACACACACACACACACACACACACACACACACACACACACACTCCAGTCTGCCAGCCTGTGTGTAATGATATGAGAGACAACTGCCCCGACTGCTGCTATCGCCTCCAAATGATTTTTCTTCCGCTCGATGGAGGATGAAAGAGATTGTGTTTAAGGATGCCACGGAGAGAGGGGGGGTGAGAGGGAGATGAGACGGAGGGAAGGAAGGAAGGAAGGGGGAACCATGCTTGCTTCACTTCTCATCTCCTCTCCCAGTCTTTGTGACTAACTAACTGGGTATCCATCAAAGACTACCCAGTGCAAAGCGAAGAAGAAGCGGATAATGTCCTACATCATGCCTGGGTAGAGAGAGAGATGGTGTTTTATACTGGGTTCGATATTCACCACACAGTGATTCTACCACTGCTGCTTTTATCATGTTGCTTCATGCTGAGTAGCGTATTTACATTTTAACCAGTGTCTTCGGAGAGGAAAGGAGTAAGACAAACAGCACAACCAAACTCCATCCAACAGGTGATCTATGTATTAGCTACTGAGGTTTAATAGGTACCCTGTAGCCTCCAAGTAGAATCAGCTCACTCTGTGTAACTGCCTGTTAGTACGAAACGATTATGTATAGGGGCACTCCGTCTCTCTATTGTACTGTAGTCTCCTGTAGTATCTGATCTGTACTGTAGTCTACTGTAGTATCTGATCTGTACTGTAGTATAGTGTAGTGTCTGATCTGTACTGTAGTCTACTGTAGTGTCTGATCTGTACTGTAGTCTACTGTAGTGTCTGATCTGTACTGTAGTCTCCTGTAGTGTCTGATCTGTACTGTAGTCTACTGTAGTGTCTGATCTGTACTGTAGTCTCCTGTAGTATCTGATCTGTACTGTAGTCTCCTGTAGTGTCTGATCTGTACTGTAGTCTACTGTAGTGTCTGATCTGTACTGTAGTCTACTGTAGTGTCTGATCTGTACTGTAGTCTCCTGTAGTGCCTGATCTGTACTGTAGTCTACTGTAGTGTCTGATCTGTACTGGAGTCTCCTGTAGTGTCTGATCTGTACTGTAGTCTACTGTAGTGTCTGATCTGTACTGTAGTCTCCTGTAGTGTCTGATCTGTACTGTAGTCTACTGTAGTATCTGATCTGTACTGTAGTCTCCTGTAGTGTCTGATCTGTACTGTAGTCTACTATAGTGTCTGATCTGTACTGTAGTCTACTATAGTGTCTGATCTGTACTGTAGTCTACTGTAGTGTCTGATCTGTACTGTAGTCTCCTGTAGTGTCTGATCTGTACTGGAGTCTCCTGTAGTGTCTGATCTGTACTGTAGTCTACTGTAGTGTCTGATCTGTACTGTAGTCTACTGTAGTGTCTGATCTGTACTGTAGTCTACTGTAGTATCTGATCTGTACTGGAGTCTCCTGTAGTGTCTGATCTGTACTGTAGTCTACTGTAGTGTCTGATCTGTACTGTAGTCTACTGTAGTGTCTGATCTGTACTGTAGTCTCCTGTAGTGTCTGATCTGTACTGTAGTCTACTGTAGTGTCTGATCTGTACTGTAGTCTCCTGTAGTGTCTGATCTGTACTGTAGTCTACTGTAGTGTCTGATCTGTACTGTAGTCTACTGTAGTGTCTGATCTGTACTGTAGTCTACTGTAGTGTCTGATCTGTACTGTAGTCTACTGTAGTGTCTGATCTGTACTGTAGTCTACTGTAGTGTCTGATCTGTACTGTAGTCTCCTGTAGTGTCTGATCTGTACTGTAGTCTACTGTAGTGTCTGATCTGTACTGTAGTCTACTGTAGTGTCTGATCTGTACTGTACTGTAGTCTCCTGTAGTGTCTGATCTGTACTGTAGTCTACTGTAGTATCTGATCTGTACTGGAGTACTGTAGTCCTGTAGTGTCTGATCTGTAATGTAGTCTACTGTAGTGTCTGATCTGTACTGTAGTCTACTGTAGTATCTGATCTGTACTGGAGTCTCCTGTAGTGTCTGATCTGTACTGTAGTCTCCTGTAGTATCTGATCTGTACTGTAGTCTACTGTAGTGTCTGATCTGTACTGTAGTCTACTGTAGTGTCTGATCTGTACTGTAGTCTACTGTAGTGTCTGATCTGTACTGTAGTCTACTGTAGTGTCTGATCTGTACTGTAGTCTACTGTACTGTAGTCTACTGTAGTGTCTGATCTGTACTGTAGTCTCCTGTAGTGTCTGATCTGTACTGGAGTCTCCTGTAGTGTCTGATCTGTACTGTAGTCTACTGTAGTGTCTGATCTGTACTGTAGTCTACTGTAGTGTCTGATCTGTACTGTAGTCTACTGTAGTGTCTGATCTGTACTGTAGTCTACTGTAGTGTCTAATCTGTACTGGAGTCTACTGTAGTATCTGATCTGTACTGGAGTCTCCTGTAGTGTCTGATCTGTACTGTAGTCTACTGTAGTGTCTGATCTGTACTGTAGTCTACTGTAGTGTCTGATCTGTACTGTAGTCTCCTGTAGTGTCTGATCTGTACTGGAGTCTCCTGTAGTGTCTGATCTGTACTGTAGTCTACTGTAGTGTCTGATCTGTCTGTAGTCTGTAGTGTCTGATCTGTACTGTAGTCTACTGTAGTGTCTGATCTGTACTGTAGTCTCCTGTAGTGTCTGATCTGTACTGTAGTCTACTGTAGTGTCTGATCTGTACTGTAGTCTACTGTAGTGTCTGATCTGTACTGTAGTCTACTGTAGTGTCTGATCTGTACTGTAGTCTACTGTAGTGTCTGATCTGTACTGTAGTCTACTGTAGTGTCTGATCTGTACTGTAGTCTACTGTAGTGCCTGATCTGTACTGTAGTCTACTGTAGTGTCTGATCTGTACTGTAGTCTACTGTAGTGTCTGATCTGTACTGTAGTCTACTGTAGTGTCTGATCTGTACTGTAGTCTACTGTAGTGCCTGATCTGTACTGTAGTCTACTGTAGTGTCTGATCTGTACTGTAGTCTCCTGTAGTATCTGATCTGTACTGTAGTCTCCTGTAGTGTCTGATCTGTACTGCAGTCTACTGTAGTGTCTGATCTGTACTGTAGTCTCCTGTAGTGCCTGATCTGTACTGTAGTCTCCTGTAGTGTCTGATCTGTACTGTAGTCTACTGTAGTGCCTGATCTGTACTGTAGTCTACCGTAGTGTCTGATCTGTACTGTAGTCTACTGTAGTGCCTGATCTGTACTGTAGTCTAACGTAGTGTCTGATCTGTACTGTAGTCTACTGTAGTGCCTGATCTGTACTGTAGTCTCCTGTAGTGTCTGATCTGTACTGTAGTCTACTGTAGTGTCTGATCTGTACTGTAGTCTCCTGTAGTGTCTGATCTGTACTGTAGTCTCCTGTAGTGTCTGATCTGTACTGTAGTCTACTGTAGTGTCTGATCTGTACTGTAGTCTCCTGTAGTATCTGTATCTGTACTGTAGTCTACTGTAGTGTCTGATCTGTACTGTAGTCTACTGTAGTGTCTGATCTGTACTGTAGTCTACTGTAGTGTCTGATCTGTACTGTAGTCTACTGTAGTGTCTGATCTGTACTGTAGTCTACTGTAGTATCTGATCTGTACTGGAGTCTCCTGTAGTGTCTGATCTGTACTGTAGTCTACTGTAGTGTCTGATCTGTACTGTAGTCTACTGTAGTGTCTGATCTGTACTGTAGTCTCCTGTAGTGTCTGATCTGTACTGGAGTCTACTGTAGTGTCTGATCTGTACTGTAGTCTCCTGTAGTGTCTGATCTGTACTGTAGTCTCCTGTCTGATCTGTACTGTAGTCTGTAGTGTCTGATCTGTACTGTAGTCTACTGTAGTGTCTGATCTGTACTGTAGTCTACTGTAGTGTCTGATCTGTACTGTAGTCTACTGTAGTGTCTGTATCTGTCTACTGTAGTCTCTGTACTGTAGTCTGTAGTGTCTGATCTGTACTGTAGTCTCCTGTAGTGTCTGATCTGTACTGGAGTCTCCTGTAGTGTCTGATCTGTACTGTAGTCTACTGTAGTGTCTGATCTGTACTGTAGTCTACTGTAGTGTCTGATCTGTACTGGAGTCTACTGTAGTATCTGATCTGTACTGGAGTCTCCTGTAGTGTCTGATCTGTACTGTAGTCTACTGTAGTGTCTGATCTGTACTGTAGTCTACTGTAGTGTCTGATCTGTACTGTAGTCTCCTGTAGTGTCTGATCTGTACTGGAGTCTCCTGTAGTGTCTGATCTGTACTGTAGTCTACTGTAGTGTCTGATGTCTACTGTAGTGTCTGATCTGTACTGTAGTCTACTGTAGTGTCTGATCTGTACTGTAGTCTCCTGTAGTGTCTGATCTGTACTGTAGTCTACTGTAGTGTCTGATCTGTACTGTAGTCTACTGTAGTATCTGATCTGTACTGGAGGCTCCTGTAGTGTCTGATCTGTACTGTAGTCTACTGTAGTGTCTGATCTGTACTGTAGTCTACTGTAGTATCTGATCTGTACTGGAGTCTCCTGTAGTGTCTGATCTGTACTGTAGTCTCCTGTAGTATCTGATCTGTACTGTAGTCTACTGTAGTGTCTGATCTGTACTGTAGTCTACTGTAGTATCTGATCTGTACTGTAGTCTACTGTAGTATCTGATCTGTACTGTAGTCTACTGTAGTGTCTGATCTGTACTGTAGTCTACTGTAGTGTCTGATCTGTACTGTAGTCTACTGTAGTGTCTGATCTGTAATGTAGTCTACTGTAGTGTCTGATCTGTACTGTAGTCTACTGTAGTGTCTGATCTGTACTGTAGTCTACTGTAGTGTCTGATCTGTACTGTCTGTAGTAATCTACTGTAGTGTCTGATCTGTAATGTAGTCTACTGTAGTGTCTGATCTGTACTGTAGTCTACTGTAGTGTCTGATCTGTACTGTAGTCTACTGTAGTGTCTGATCTGTACTGTAGTCTCCTGTAGTATCTGATCTGTACTGTAGTCTACTGTAGTGTCTGATCTGTACTGTAGTCTATTGTAGTATCTGATCTGTACTGTAGTCTACTGTAGTATCTGATCTTTACTGTAGTCTACTGTAGTGTCTGATCTGTACTGTAGTCTACTGTAGTGTCTGATCTGTACTGTAGTCTACTGTAGTGTCTGATCTGTACTGTAGTCTACTGTAGTGTCTGATCTGTACTGTAGTCTACTGTAGTGCCTGATCTGTACTGTAGTCTACTGTAGTGTCTGATCTGTACTGTAGTCTACTGTAGTGTCTGATCTGTACTGTAGTCTACTGTAGTGTCTGATCTGTACTGTAGTCTCCTGTAGTGTCCGATCTGTACTGTAGTCTCCTGTAGTGTCTGATCTGTACTGCAGTCTACTGTAGTGCCTGATCTGTACTGTAGTCTACTGTAGTGTCTGATCTGTACTGTAGTCTCCTGTAGTGCCTGATCTGTACTGTAGTCTCCTGTAGTGTCTGATCTGTACTGTAATCTACTGTAGTGCCTGATCTGTACTGTAATCTACCGTAGTGTCTGATCTGTACTGTAGTCTACTGTAGTGCCTGATCTGTACTGTAGTCTACCGTAGTGTCTGATCTGTACTGTAGTCTACTGTAGTGCCTGATCTGTACTGTAGTCTCCTGTAGTGTCTGATCTGTACTGTAGTCTCCTGTAGTGTCTGATCTGTACTGTAGTCTCCTGTAGTGTCTGATCTGTACTGTAGTCTCCTGTAGTATCTGATCTGTACTGTAGTCTACTTTAGTGTCTGATCTGTACTGTAGTCTACTGTAGTATCTGATCTGTACTGTAGTCTACTGTAGTATCTGATCTGTACTGTAGTCTACTGTAGTGTCTGATCTGTACTGTAGTCTACTGTAGTGTCTGATCTGTACTGTAGTCTACTGTAGTGTCTGATCTGTAATGTAGTCTACTGTAGTGTCTGATCTGTACTGTAGTCTACTGTAGTGTCTGATCTGTACTGTAGTCTCCTGTAGTGTCTGATCTGTACTGTAGTCTACTGTAGTGCCTGATCTGTACTGTAGTCTACCGTAGTGTCTGATCTGTACTGTAGTCTACTGTAGTGCCTGATCTGTACTGTAGTCTACCGTAGTGTCTGATCTGTACTGTAGTCTACTGTAGTGCCTGATCTGTACTGTAGTCTACCGTAGTGTCTGATCTGTACTGTAGTCTACTGTAGTGCCTGATCTGTACTGTAGTCTACCGTAGTGTCTGATCTGTACTGTAGTCTACTGTAGTGTCTGATCTGTACTGTAGTCTCCTGTAGTGTCTGATATGTACTGTAGTCTACTGTAGTGTCTGATCTGTACTGTAGTCTCCTGTAGTATCTGATCTGTACTGTAGTCTCCTGTAGTGTCTGATCTGTACTGTAGTCTACTGTAGTGTCTGATATGTACTGTAGTCTACTGTAGTGTCTGATCTGTACTGTAGTCTCCTGTAGTATCTGATCTGTACTGTAGTCTACTGTAGTGTCTGATCTGTACTGTAGTCTACTGTAGTGTCTGATCTGTACTGTAGTCTCCTGTAGTGTCTGATCTGTACTGTAGTCTACTGTAGTGTCTGATATGTACTGTAGTCTACTGTAGTGTCTGATCTGTACTGTAGTCTCCTGTAGTATCTGATCTGTACTGTAGTCTACTGTAGTGTCTGATCTGTACTGTAGTCTACTGTAGTGTCTGATCTGTACTGTAGTCTACTGTAGTGCCTGATCTGTACTGTAGTCTACTGTAGTGCATGATCTGTACTGTAGTCTACTGTAGTGCCTGATCTGTACTGTAGTCTCCTGTAGTGTCTGATCTGGAGTAGTAAATCAGGGTAGAAAAACACAAGGCTATACATCTTGAGCCTGAGTCCGGAACAGCCAGGACAAGCACAGCTCTCTCCCTCTCGCTTTTCTCTCTATGTCCCCTCTCCCTTCACCTCTCCCTGCAGTTATCGGTCTAGCCTGCCTGCCCCTGCCTGTAAATCACCTCCAACACAATACAGATTTCACAAATACAAATCTCCCTCCCTCTAATTATATATTTCCCTGCATTGGATTCCATTCCGATGCAGTGGTTCTCAGTTCATTAAAACCCAGTAGAGTTTGAAATTGGTCAATATTTTAACAAACGACCTACGCTCAACATAACCGTTACTCGCCATCTCAGCGACTTCCTCACAATTTATTTCAGTAGGATGTGTGTATCTGTGTGCATGCATTCGTGTGTGGGGGGACGGAGGGGTACGATGATGGTAACATCAAGCTCTTCCTCTTTCTCCTTCTTCCTAGACAGTAGGACAGTTGGTTGGTTGGGTGGGTGGAAGAAATATGAATGAATCAGTGTGTGTGTGTGTGTGTGTGTGTGTGTGTGTGTGTGTGTGTGTGTGTGTGTGTGTGTGTGTGTGTGTGTGTGTGTGTGTGTGTGTGAGCGAGCGTGTGTATGTCTGTGTGTTGCAACGAGGCATTGAGCCAAGCATTAGGCAGACATCCTGAGAGCCTCTCCAAACATTTAATCACTCCTCATAAATAACCCAGAGCCCCACATTAAAGCAGCTGCTAATTTCTATGGAAGCTGCCATGCATGGAGGCAGTAAGAGACACTAGCCATGGATGTAAAACCAACAGCAACCAACGGATGCCAATAGTTCAGATAAGCTGTAGGTGATAGTGACAGGGTAGTGGAACAGCCTTGAGCTGTTGGAATGGTAGTGATAGGTTTCTCCTCCTCCCCCTTTCCTCAGCCATCTCTTTTCATCGCTCCCTCTCTTGGCTATCTGCCCGCCTCATGTGAAACACACGCACACACACACTAACATAGCCTGAGAGAAAAAGAGAGGCTGATTGGTAAGAGGACATTTGTTTTGATAGAATCTCCCCCAGAAATGGCATATCAACAGAGAACCTTCTGTACTGACACTTTGAGTATCTCAGATATATCTAAACGCCTAACACTAACGGGAGAGACATATTCTATGACATCATCAGTGTGTCTGGCTGGTGCCCGGCTGTGCTCTGCTGGGTAAGGGAGTGTGAGAGTAGAGGGTAAACACAATCACACGGAGGAAGTGACTACTGTCGTACCACCGGACGGTGACCAGTCAATCCCACAATGCTCTGGGGCCTCCGTCACAGATGCTCACACTCGTAGACACACACACACACTCACGCAGACACAGACACACACAGGTTATGGAGGCTCCAGCGGTCTGTGGGCCCACTGTGTAGAGAGACAGACTGGGCATTGTGGCCTTTAGGTGAGGTGACATACACGTCTCTGCCTGGCCTCAGTCCAAACAACCCTAGTAAAACATTATCAAGATCCTGTGGAGGAGTGTATCACAATGTACAGTATCTAGCCTCCTTTAGAGTTTGTTTTAAGGTGTTGTTATGTGGGAAATCAAAACAACACTTTTTTTCTCAAATTTTGTGCACAAATTTGTTTACATGCCTGTTAGTGAGCATTTCTCCTTTGCCAAGATAATCCATCCACCTGACAGGTGTGGCATACCAAGAAGCTGATTGGTGCCATGCTAAAATGAGCCTTTTTGTCACACAACACAACTCCACAGAGTGTGCAATTGGCATGTGGACTGTAGGAATGTCCATCAGAGCAGTTGCCAGAGAATTACATTTTCATTTCTCTACCATAAACCACCTACAACAATGTTTTAGAGAATTTAGCACGATGTTCAACCGGCCTCACAAATGCTGACCATGTGTATGGCGTTGTGTGGGCGAACGGTTTGCTGATGTCACCGTTGTGAACAGAGTGCCCCATTGTGGCGGTGGGGTTATGGTATGGGCAGGGATAAGCTACAGACAACGAACATAATTGCATTTTATCAATGGCAATTTTAATGCACTAAAATACCATGACGAGATCCTGAGGCTCATTTTATTTAAGGTATTTGTGACCAACAGATCATATCTGTATTCCCAGTCATGTGAAATCCATAGATTAGGGTCTAATGAATCTATTTAAATTGACTGATTTCCTCATATGAACTGTAACTCAGTAAAATCTTTGAAATTGTTGAATGTATATTTTTGTTCAGTATAGATCAGAGTCCAAATACCTTTTTCACAGTGAGCGAACAATACACTTTCTTCAAAACTGAATAAATCCTTGACAAAAATTGCTTGGGTTAAAAGGTTTTGCTGGGTTCCTCCTTGGCAATATGTATTTCCATGGCATCTTAGCATGTGAGTGTGAATGAGAGGGTGTAGTCGTCATCTGCTCCCAGTATGATACGAGTTAATCTCTTCCTGGATATCCTCTACCTGATGATGACAATCACATGCTGGAATACACAACACGCCAGGTGGTTACTCTGCCCAGAGCCAGAGAGCAGCGTGGCATCAACTTGGATATGTCTCAAATGGCACCCTTTTTACCTATTTAGTGTACACAGGGCACTTAGGGCTCTGGTCAAAGGTAGTGCACTACATAGGGAATACGGTGCCATTTGGGGCGCAGACCTTGTCTGTCATACTGCATGGAGTTTCTTCATGTTCTCTACTAGTCTCCACCATCGACAGAACCAATCACAAACAGGTGTGGAGCGGAGATTGGTTTTAGCTGCCATTTGCCAACGCTCTACTGTTCTGTCCACCTGAGAGTAGGATACCTGGTTAATCGTCACTACCACCTACACTGAGAACAGCACGCAGAACACACACTAACATACAAAACAACACACACACACACACACACAAAGGGGAGAAACAGACACACTCCTGACACTTCATTCACATCATCATGCTGCTTATAACCATAGTAATGATGTCAATCCACATGGAGATCTGGCAGATCAGGAATGAACGTGACAATGTCTCCAGTTTAGGACATAAGTAAGGGCAGTTCATTAAAACCTGAGTGAGGGAGAGAGAAAGAGGAGGGTGGAGGAAAAGGAGGAGTAGGAGGGAAAAGGGGGGTGGAGGAGGGAAGAGGAGGGTGGATGAGGGGGCGGGAAGAGGAGGGTGGAGGAGGAGGGCAGAGGTGGGTGGAGGAGGAAGGAAGAGGAGGGTGGAGAAGGAGGGAAGAGGAGGGTGGAGGAGGAGGAAGAGGGAAGAGGAGTGTGGAGGAAGAGGATGAGGAGGAGGGAAGAGGAGGGTGGAGGAGGAGGAAGAGGGAAGAGAATTGTGGAAGTAGAGGAGGAGGAGGGAGGAGGAGGTTAGAAGGAGGATGAGGGAAGAGGAGGGTGGAGGAGCTGGAAGGAAGAGGAGGGTGGAGAAAGAGGAGGAGGAGGAGGAGGAGGAGGAGGAGGGGAGGGGGAGGAGGAGAGAAAATAAAGGTGGAGGAAGAGGAGGAGGGAAGAGGAGGGTGGAGGAGGAGGAGGAAGGAGAAGAGGGAAGAAGAGAGAGAGAGGTTCATTGGCATGCGGTAAGTCAGCCTGAGAGCCTAAAGACAACCAGCCCTAAACACACACATGCCTCCTCCCAGGCCACCGCGTATCACTGCCAGGCCACCGGTCACCAAGGCAACACCAACCGGCCATCCGAACTACCCTGGGACACAACATCTATCCACATTCTGGCCGATCAAGTGATAGACCCACAACTGCCATCCTGGAAAGGAGATGTGCAACTGAGCTAGCGAGCCAGGCCTCTGGATTAGCGTCTCCGTCCCTCTGAAGACACTCAACAGGAAGGAGGAGGAGCAGCAGTGAAAACAACATAAAACACTGGGCCATCTGTGTGCATGGACATGTGCATTGAGGATGGAACCCCGATGTATCTCCACCCCCCCAACTACCCTTCGCCCAAGCACTGTCCGCCAAAGTGTCGCTAGCTATCGTCTCCCTTCACCCCCCAACTGTACTGTATGACATAGCTAGTGCTGGGCGACTGTCCTAATGCATCTCTCCCTCCTAGGGCTGGCACAATTACTGTACCGTATAACTTACTGTTATGGATGAAGACCGTCATGAAAACAAAATAACCGTCATAACCGTTTAATGAAAAAAAAATATATATATATACAGTACCAGTCAAAAGTTTGAACACACCTACTAATTCACAGGTTTTTCTTTAATTTCTACTATTTTCTACATTGTGGAATAGTAAAACTCAAAACTTTGATAACACATATGGAATTATGTAGCAACCAAAGAAGTGTTAAACAAATCAAAATATATTTTATATTTGAGTTTCTTCAAAGTAGCCACCATTTGCCTTGATGACAGCTTTGCACACTCTTGGCATTCTCTCAACCAGCCTCATGAGGAATGCTTATCCAACAGTCTTGAAGGAGTTCCCACATATGCTGAGCACTTGTTGGCTGCTTTCCTTCACTCTGAGGTCTGAAGTGATTGTTGAGGCCAGGTCATCTGATGCAGCACTCCATCACTCTCCTTCTTGGTCAAATAGCCCTTACACAGCCTGGAGGTGTGTTTTGGGTCACTGTCCTGTCAAAAAAACAAATGATAGTCGCACAAAGCGCAAACCAGATGGGATGGTGTGTTGCTGAAGAATGCTGTGGTAGCCATGCTGCTTAAGTGTGCCTTGAAATCTAAATAAATTCCTGACAGTATCACCAGCAAGGCACACCCACACCATCAAACCTCCTCCTCCAAGCTTCACGTTGGGAATCACACATGCGGAGACCATCCGTTCACGTACTCTGCGTCTCACAAAGATATGGCGGTTGGAACCAAAAAACTCAAATTTAGACTCCTCAGACCAAAGGACATATTTCCACCGGTCTAATGTCCATTGCTCGTGTCTCTCGACCCAAGCAAGTCTCTTCTTATTATTTGTGTCCTTTAGTAGTGGTTTCTTTGCAGAATTTCGACCACCAAGGCCTGATTCACACAGTTTCCTCTGAGCAGTTGATGTTGAGATGTGTCTGTTACTTGAACTCTGTGAAACATTTATTTGGCCTGCAATCTGAGGTGCAGTTAAGTCTAATGAAATTATCCTCTGCAGCAGAGGTAACTCTGGGTCTTCCTGTCCTGTGGCGGTCCTCATGAGAGCCAGTTACATCATAGAGCTTGATGGTTTTTGCGACTGCACTTGAAGAAACATTCAAAGTTCTAGACATTTTACAATTTGACTGACCTTCATGTCTTAAAGCAATGATGGACTGTCATTTCTCTGATTTCGCTGATTTGAGCTGTTCTTGCCATAATATGGACTTGGTATTTTACCAAATAGGGCTGTATAAAAGACACTTGTCCACAACCTCAAACAGTCACACTCCAAACTCCACTATGGCCAAGACCAAAGAGCTGTCAAAGGACACCAGAAACAAAATTGTAGACCTGCACCAGGCTGGGAAGACTGAATCTACAATAGGTAAGCAGCTTGGTTTGAAGAAATCAACTGTGGGAGCAATTATTAGGAAATGGAAGACATACAAGACCACTGATAATCTCCCTCGATCTGGGGCTCCACGCAAGATCTCACCCCGTGGGGTCAAAATGATCACAAGAATGGTGAGGAAAAATCCCAGAACAACACGGGGGGACCTAGTGAATGACCTGCAGAGAGCTGGGACCAAAGTAACAAAGCCTACCATCAGTAACACACTACGCCGCCAGGGACTCAAATCCTGCAGTGCCAGACGTGTTCCCCTGCTTAAGCCAGTACATGTCCAGGCCCATCTTAAGTTTGCTAGAGTGCATTTGGATGATCCAGAAGAAGATTGGGAGAATGTCATATGGTCAGATGAAACCAAAATATAACTTTTTGGTAAAAACTCAACTCGTCGTGTTTGGAGGACAAAGAATGCTGAGTTGCATCCAAAGAACACCATACCTACTGTGAAGCATGGGGGTGGAAACATCATGCTTTGGGGCTGTTTTTCTGCAAAGGGACCAGGACGACTGATCCGTGTAAAGGAAAGAATGAATGAGGCCATGTATCGTGAGATTTTGAGTGAAAACCTCCTTCCATCAGCAAGGGCATTGAAGATGAAACGTGGCTGGGTCTTTCAGCATGACAATGATCCCAAACACACCGCCCGGGCAACAAAGGAGTGGCTTCGTAAGAAGCATTTCAAGGTCCTGGAGTGGCCTAGCCAGTCTACAGATCTCAACCCCATAGAAAATCTTTGGAGGGAGTTGAAAGTCCGTGTTGCCCAGCAACAGCCCCAAAACATCACTGCTCTAGAGGAGATTTGCATGGAGGAATGGGCCAAAATACCAGCAACAGTGTGTGAAACCTTGTGAAGACTTACAGAAAACGTTTGACCTCTGTCATTGCCAACAAAGGATATATAACAAAGTATTGGGATAAACTTTTGTTATTGACCAAATACTTATTTTCCACCATAATTTGCTAATAAATTCATTAAAAATCCTACAATGTGAATTTCTGGATTTTTTTCTTCTAATTTTGTCTGTCATAGTTGAAGTGTACCTATGATGAAAATCACAGGCCTCTCTCATCTTTTTAAGTGGGAGAACTTGCACAATTGGTGGCTGACTAAATACTTTTTTGCCCCACTGGAAACTGTATATATAAAGGATATATGTTTTTGGTATTCGAATGGTTATTACCATGATTGCGTCATTTGGCTGGTAAGTTACCGTCATCCAACATTCCATGACTGTCACAGTCCATCCTCCTTGCTCCTTCCCAACCCACCATACTGTATGGCTAATAAATGCTGTGTGACTTCTAGCAGTCAGTCCAGTCAGTCCTGAATTCAGTCCACCAGCAGCACATACGGAGTGGAGCGGAGGCCACTCCAACATGACTCAGTGACCAGACTCAATTACCTGTCACATTTATCTGATGAGGGGCCTGTTGGCCCCGGCGCCTGGATGTAAATCTACATCACAGGTCAATAGTCTTTTCCCCTCTCCCCCACTCCTCCAAAGGCTCTCCCTCTCTTGTCCTCCATTGTCATTAGCCCTTGTATGGCAGAGAGAGAGAGAGAGAGAGAGAGAGAGAGAGAGAGAGAGAGAGAGAGAGAGAGAGAGAGAGAGATTAACTGAAAAAGTGAAGGGGCAGAGGGCAGGGGGAGGGAGAGTCTGCTGTTCATTATGAGTCAGAATATAAAGCCAACCGTCACAGCCATATATAGGAAGACCTGAAGACCAGCCAAGCCAACACGTATGGCACGCCAGTATGGGGCCACTGGAGAGTCACACAGTGTTATAGGAAACTATTCCCAATGCAACACCACAGTAGCCAGTGAGAGGGAAGCATCCACAAGCTGTGTTGTGTCTAGGGATGAACATGGCAGCTATGGAGCAGATTTAACAACAACACAAATACCTCCAAAACTCCACTAGAAAGATGTCATATCATAGTGGGCCGGTATTTGTTTCTGACAAAATGCTTGGCGAAGCAGCCTAATTAAGTGCAGAGTGGGCACATTCATCCTGTGTTTCTGTCTGTAGCTGAGGTGTGGATAATTATTGTATAATGAATTTCCTGAAGTGCAGCATGCTGGGATAATGAGTTTTAGAGGAGGATGTCATAAAGGCTTGAGTACAGCCACTTCTCAGGAGGTGACAAAACAATTCAATAGTGGTCCATCGAGTGTATCATATGAGCACCCATAATTACGACAGAGTGGCATGTTCCTCGTCTCCTTGAGGTCTTCATCCCGCTCCTGTAGCTTTTCATACCACACTCGTCCGCTCCAGCTGGAATTTTGTTTGACTCCCATCCGCTTCTGCAAGAACTGGTTCCAAATCTGACCGCAGTCCCCCAAATGTCATTTAAGGCGTATGTGACGCAGCTCGCTTGGTAGCCATGGTCCCAACAATTTTGCACCTTATAGGCAATATCAAAATGCGCAGAAATAACGCAGGAAATGGTTAAATTAACAGAGATTCTAACGTGACACATTTCATTAGGCTATCGCTATTACTGGGCTATATTGGCCAATAGCGTAGACGTAGTTTGAAAGAGAGCCAGAGTTGGAGCATGAACAGAAATTTGAACTTTCTCTTGAGCTACCTACCATAATATGAGCGGCACAATTTGGAAGCAGAGACAAATATGGGCGATCAATATTTAATAATCCAGACAATGTAGTAGGCCTAAACTATGGCTTAATCATATTTAGGAAGTTCATTTTCTTGGAAAGATAACTGCCCCATGCTTCTCCGCCCATGCATATAGTCTACTCCATTTATTAGAGACCACCTGATCTCGTACGCCCAACTAGAAGGCTACTGTACTTGGAAGTGGTAAGATGATGAGAGCTGGGCACAAGCACTTTCTCTTACAATTTGCATAGCATATAGCCTATACCTTTAAGGAGCGGCACGATTTGCAGACAGAGACAAACAAATAGGTTATCAAAATCAATTAAAAATGTATTTGTCACGTGCCGAATACAACAGGTGTAGACTTTACCGTGAAACGCTTACTTAACCAACAATGCAGTTTTACGAAAAATAAAAGTTAAGAAAATATTTACTAAAGTAAAAAAGTAAAAAATAAAAGAGCAACATTAAAATAACAATAACGAGGCAATATATAGGGGGTACCGGTACAGGATCAATTTGGGGGGCACAGGTTAGTTGAAGTAATTGAGATAATATGTACATGTACTGTAGATAGAGGTCAAGTGACTATGCATAGATAATGAACTGTGAGTAGCAGCAGCATAAAAAAGGGGGTGGTCAATGCAAATAGTCCAGGTAGCCATTTGATTAGCTGTTCAGCAGTCTTATGGCTTGGTGGTAGAAGTTGAAGGTAACATTTTTAGGGCCTTCCTCTGACACCACCTGGTATAGAGGTCCTGGATGGCAGGCAGCTTGGCCACAGTGATGTACTGCGTCGTACTCTCTACCCTCTGTAGCGCCTTGTGGTAAGAGGCCGAGCAGTTGCCATATCACGCGGTAATGCAACCAGCCAAGATGCTCTCAATAGTGCAGCTGCAGAACTTTTTGAAAATCTGAGGACCCATGCCAAATCTTTTCAGTCTCCTGAAGGAAAATAGGCATTGTCGTGCCCTCTTCACAACTGTCTTGATATGTTTGGACCATGATAGTTTGTTGGTGATGTGGACACCAAGGAACTTGAACCTCTCAATTACAGCCCTGCTCCAATACAGTCATGTCAATGAGAATGGGGTCGTGCTCGTCCCTCCTTTTCTTGTAGTCCACTTTTCTTGTAGCTTCTGAGAGGTTGTTGCACCACACTGCCAGTTCTCTGACCTCCCCCAATAGTTTGTCTCATCGTTGTTGGTGATCAGGTCTTCCACCGTTGTGTCGTCAGTAAACTTAATGATGGTGTTGGAGTCCTGCTTGGCTACACAGTCAAGGGTGAACAGGGAGTACAGGAGGGGACTAAGCACTCATCCCTGAGGAGCCACCGTGTTGAGGATCAGCGTGGCAGATGTGTTGTTGCCTACCCTTACCACATGGGGGCCCGCCAGGAAGACCGGGATCCAGTTGTAGAGGGAGGTGTTTAGTCCCTGGGTCCTTCGTTTAGTGAAGAGCTTTAAGGACACTATGGTGTTGAATGCTGAGCTGTAGTCAATGAACAGCATTCTCACGTAGGTTTTCCTTATTCCAGGAGGGAAGGGAAGTGTTGAGTACAATTAGAGATTGTGTCATCTGTGGATCTTTTGGGGCGGTATGCAAATTGGAATGGGTCTAGGGTGTCTGGGATAATGGGGTTCATGTGAGCCATGAAGAGCCAGCCCTTCAAAGCAATTCATGGCAACAGATATGAGTGCTACGGGTTGGTAGTCATTTAGGTTGGTTACTTTGGTGTTCTTGGGCACAGAGACTATGGTGGTCTGCCAGGGAAGGTTGAAAATGTCAATGAAGGCACTTGCCAGTTGGTCTGTGCATGTTCAGAGCACACGTCCTGGTAATCTGTCTGGCCCTGCGGCCTTGTGAATGTTGACCTGTTTAAAGGTCTTACTCACATTGGCTACGGCACACGTGATCACACAGTCGTCCGGAACAGCTCTCATGTATGCTTCAGTGTTGCTTGCCACTGAAGCATTCCTAAATGTAATTTTATTTGTCTGGTAGGCACGTGTAACTGGGAAGCTTGCGGCTGGGCTTCCCTTTGTAGTCTTTAATAGTTTTCAAGCCCTTCCACATCCGATGAGTGGCAGAGCCGGTGAAGTAGGATTCAATCTTAGTCCTGTATTTAAGTTTTGCCTGTTTGATGGTTCATCTGAGGGCACAGCAGGATTTCTTATTAGAGTCTGGGTTACAGTCCCGCCCCTTGAAAGCGGCAGTGCGGCTGTTGCCTGTAATCCATGGCTTCTGGTTGGGGTATGTACGTACGGTCACTGTGGCGACAAAGTCATTGATGCAAGTGTTGATGAAGCCGGTGACTGATACTCCTCAATGCCATCGGATGAGTCCCGGAATATATTCCAGTCAGTGCTAGCAAAACAGTCCTGTAGTTTAGCATCTGCGTTATCTGACCTCTTCCTTATTGAGCGAGTCACTGGTACTTCTTCCTTTAGTTTTTGCTTGTAAGCAGGAATCAAGAAGATATAATTATGGTCAGATTTGCGAAATGGAGGGCAAGGGAAAGCTTTGTAAGCGTCTCTGTGTGTGGAGTAAAGGTGGTCTAGAGTTTTTTTCCCCTCTGGTTGCACAAGTAACACACTGATAGGTAAAACAGATTTAGGTTTCCCTCCATTAAAGTCCCCGGCCACGATGTTTGCCGCCTCTGGATGAGCATTTTCTTGTGCGATATTAGTGCCAGCATCGGTTTGTGGTGATAAATAGACTGCTACGAAAAATATAGATGATAACTCTCTTGGTAAATAGTGTGATCTACAGCTTGTATATCATGAGATACTCTACCTCAGGCGAACAAAACCTTGAGACTTCCTTAATATTACATTTTGCACACCAGCTGTTATTGACAAATAGACATAGACCGCCGCCCCTTGTCTACCGGAGGCAGCTGTTCTGTCTTGCCGATGCAGGGAAAACCTAGCCAACTGTATATTAGCCATGTCGTGGTTCAGCCATAACTCGGTGAAACTGAGCTCATCTTGAGCGGAGCTCATCCAGTTTATTCTCCAATGATTGCATGTTGGCCAATAGGACAGATGGTGGAGGCGGGTTACCCACTCACCGACAAATTCTCACAAGGCACCTGGACCTGCGTCCCCTGTATTTGTGTCTTTTCATCATGTGAATGACGGGGATTTGGGCCTGGTCCAGAATCTGCAGTAAATTCTTCACAGCCGACTCGTTAAATAAACAATGTTTGTCCAGTTTGAGGAGAGTAATCGCTGTTTTGATATCAAGAAGCTCTTTTCGGTCATAAGAGACAGTGGCAGAAACATTGTGTATAAAATAAGTTACAAATAATGTGAAAAAACACACAAAATAGCACAATTAGATAGGAGCCCACAAAATCTCTTCCTGCGCCATTATTATTATTGTTAATATTTATTGAAAAGGAAAAGCTGCAACTTTACTCGTTTTCTTTTTAAATTATGATCACATTTTCTTGGTTGCACCTTGACTGAGAGGTATTGGCTACTGAATTTGAAGTCAATGATGAGTGTGTGAATAGTGCGACAAAGAGGTGCTTTTAATGCAATAGATTGGTTAACACATACAAACAAACAAAAAGACAACTGTTTCAAGTAGCCTAAAAATATTTGAATCCCAAAGTTTTCTGTCTGACTGTCCGCAACTGCCCGCATGAAAAATTCTGACTGCAACGCAATGACTTCTGTTGGGGACTTTAGCTCTCTATCGTCTCCCCGTGATGGCAACAAATATTGTCAGATATGTCTCTACTCTCCTTGTATTGGCAGATGGACCCTCTGTCTTAGATTCTTCTACAGCTGAGACCGGATGAAGCAAAACTGAGTAACTTAAACAGTATATCTTTACAATGGCAATAAAAGGGGAAATGAGGCAACGTGAGACTTAATATGCAGTACGCAGGCAGCTGCTGCTAGAAAAATAAACAAGGGAGAAAATATAAATGGACTAGTTTGTGTGTGTGTGTGTGTGTGTGTGTGTGTGTGTACGTGTATGTTCATCAACATATACCATCCTCATTGGTTCAGCTGTCCTTGTACAATTGTTTATATCATTCAGCACAACTAAACTGAAGAACTGAGCTGTAAGGAAGCACAATGTATCCAATTTCCCTGGCTGCCTGAGGGGAATTCAATTGAAGACAAAAATGGTCAGAAACGGGCGAGAAACGGAAGACTGTAAAGATAGGAAATGTTGGTATCCCCAAGTGAGAGTTCCTGGCCATGTCAGTCAGAATGTATAGGGGTAAATTCAATTAAAAGGTGTAGTCTCCAGACGTACACTGTCCAATGATTTCACAGCTAATCGGCCCACTCATCCAGCCAGGTAGAACTCTCTCACTCACACACACACACACACACACACACACACACACACACACACACACACACACACACACACACACACACACACACACACACATACACACACACGGACACACACACACACACACACACACATACACACACACGGACACACACACACACACACACACACACACACACACACACACACACACACACACACACACACACACACACACACACAGACACACAGCCACACACTCATGTTGTCCTCTCCCTCCAGTGACTTTCGGTCCCAGACTTGGTCATGAAGAAAATCTCCACAGTGTTAA
This sequence comes from Oncorhynchus nerka, assembly GCF_034236695.1. Taxonomy (NCBI): domain Eukaryota; kingdom Metazoa; phylum Chordata; class Actinopteri; order Salmoniformes; family Salmonidae; genus Oncorhynchus; species Oncorhynchus nerka. Next base: position 56,537,780 of record NC_088398.1, on the reverse strand, counting down.
TAGAACCGGCTCTCTGTGGCAGGTAATGAGCCACAGTCTAATTCTCATTGGTTCAGCTGCCTAGATCAGTCAGCCGCTCTCTCGCTGCACACGCTCAGATGTGGCTCTGCTATGGGTGAGGTGAGTGTATATTCGGGACATCACACACACACACACACACACACACACACACACACACACACACACACACACACACACACACACACACACACACACCTTCCTAATACACAGAATACAAATACATTACACTATCACACACACAGCACACAGACAGGAACACACACTACAAACAATCACTTTCCCCTCCTAAACCAGGCCAGTAATGGCAACGCTCAGAGAAGCAGACTGTACAGTTTTTACTGTAACTGTAACAATCTATTGTAGTGTTGGATACACATTCACAAACTACCAACACACACTGATAGCAAGTTTCTAAAGGATGCTAAAACCTATCCATTCATCTTTGCAGAAGTGCAGACCAACTGGTAAACATTCTCCTCAAGGCTAAATACCTTTGTGGTTATAGAACTGTAGCAATCAATGCTAAGAGTAAACACTGGTCTGCTCTCTGATAAGGCCTGCCTACAGAACCTTGACCCAGTGTTCTGCCTAGGGAGAGGTAGAACAAACAGAGATTGAGATTGAGAGAGAGAGAGAGAGAGAGAGAGAGAGAGAGAGAGAGAGAGAGAGAGAGAGAGAGAGTGAGAGAAAGTGATCACCTTATCGAAGTTCAAGAAATAATAAAAAATGGTGAGAGAGAAAGGGCCCAATAATTACATAATTAAAAACAGAAACTTTACTTATTTTTAAAAGTCCTATTAAGTTAAAACCAAGTCCCCTTCCCCATCCACTGTACATATAAATCTATGGGGAGAGGAGAGAGAGAGAGGAAGCAATTGAAGAGATTATGTATGGCTGCCCACTAATCTGAAGCACATGGGCCTCATTGATCAATAATGCGTAGGCACAAATCTTTCGTAAACCATGTGTGGGATAATTTCCCACAAAGTGTGATACTTCCACTTTGGAAGATTAAGAATTTTCAGAACATGAGGATCATGTCAATAAAGAGTCTGACAGTGAGTTGGAAGAAAAGTATGAGATCGACCCAGGACCAGCCAGTCAGCAGCCAGCCCCAGGACCAACCGTCAGCAACCAGAATACATTTCTTGTTAACTGCCATTTTTTCCTTAACTATTGACTAAAGAAGAAGGTTATGCAAAGTTGCTATTCCTCAATAAAGTTATTGGAAATGTTCTTAAGGTTTTTCCTAAGTGTCTTCCTAAGAAAAAAGAAAAAGAAAGAAGAAATGGGATTCTTGAAAATAATGCTTCAGGATTTCTTCTTGGAAATGTACTTAACTTTACGACAGCTAAACCCTTGTCTTGAGACGAATGGATACTTTTGTAAACATGAACGTTTTCTTGCACCACAGACACAGTTGGCCACAGGATATTTAAATACAGCAAGAAAACAAATTAAACGTGCATTATCTAGCTAGCTAGTCATTAACAATATATTACAATATTCTACAAGTGTTATTAGCTAGCGTTAACTCATCAATTTGCAAAGAAGAACTTGACTAACTTAGCTAACGTTAACGTCGTTAGCTATGTAGTTGGCTATAATGTCAGGACTTGTTGGCTAGCTAAGGTAGCCTCTCTCTCACAATCTCTCCTATCATGGATGACACCTTCTCCTCCAGCTGGTTCACATTAATGGTCTCTCAGCTCCCTACTTCTTAGCAGCCGACTTCATGTCGGACCACTTCTTTTTTACGGCGTCACTGTCCTTTACCCCCGACGGCAGAGAGGGACTCGGCCACCATCGCCCATCCTCTCTTTTTGGTCTCTGCAGTGACCCCGCAGTTATCAAGTCTCCCCAACAGCAACATTTTTCCTGGCTGCTATTTCCTCCACCATCACTTTAAGTTTTTATTGCGCTTTCCTTGTTATCCATTTTTTATTTTGACGTACAGTAGCTTTTATTTTATTTCACCTTTATTTAACCAGGTAGGCTAGTTGAGAACAAGTTCTCATTTACAACTGCAACCTGGCCAAGATAAAGCAAAGACGTTCGACACATACAACAACACAGAGTTACACATGGAATAAACAAACATACAGTCAATAATACAGTAGGAAAAAAAAGTATATATTCAGTGTGTGCAAATGAGGTAAGGGAGGTAAGGCAATAAAATAGGCCACTGTGGCAAGGTAATGACGATATAGCAATTAAACACTAGAGTGATAGATGTGCAGAATATGAATGTGCAAGTAGAGATACTGGGGTGCAAAGGTAAATAGTAGGCCATAGTGGCAAGGTATTTACGATATAGCAATTAAACACTGGAGTGATAGATGTGCAGAAGATGAATGTGCAAGTAGAGATACTGGGGTGCAAAGGTAAATAGTAAAAGGTAAAAGCTAAATAAATAAATACAGTATGGGGATGAGGTAGTTGGATGGGCAATTTACAGATGGGCTATGTACAGGTGCAATGATCTGTGAGCTGCTCTGACAGCTGGTGCTTGAAGTTAGTGAGGGAGATAAGAGTCTCCAGCTTCAGCGATTTTTGTAGTTCGTTCCAGTCATTGGCAGCAGAGAACTGGAAGGAAAGGCAGCCAAATGAGGAATTGGCTTTGGGGGTGACCAGTGAAATATACCCACTGGAGCGCGTGCTGCGGGTGGGTGCTGCTATGGCGGACATAAAGTCTTCTTTTGAACGGTTCATCCCAGACACCATCCAGAAAATCTTTCTGGACCACTAAGTTGTAGGGAAGGCATGTTTTTGGAGAGAGATGGAAGGAGATGGACCAAACTCATTTACATGCATACTTGTGGGATGCACAAACTGGCAGATAACTTTTCTGTGCAACAATGCCTCTGGAAAACTTCCACATTATTTCCAGGTTTATCTGCTTCGATAACCGAGACACAAGACCAGTTGGGCGGCAGAGACAAGCTAGCTGTAATCAGGTCAGTGTGGGACAAGTGGGTGGTTTTACAAACCTGGGCCAACGTTACTGTCGAAGAGCAGCTTATGCCATTTAGGGGCCGCTACCCATTCAGGCAGTACATACCGTCTAAATCCGCAAAATATGGAATCAAGATCTGGGCTGCCTGTGATGCTGCATCATCATATGTGTGGAACTTGCATGTGTATATGGGGGAAGCCAGATGGAGGCGCTCCAGAGAAAAACCAAGGGATGCGGGTTGTCCTGGACGTGACACAGGGACTCCATGGTCACAACATCACATGCAATTTACTTCACACAAGCTGGGACAGGAGCTCCTCAAGAGGAAGATGATGATGATAGGAACAGTACGAAAAAATAAGCTCCAACCTCAGCTGTTGAATACACAGAACAGGCCTATCAATTCCTCTTATGTTTACGTTTATGTTCACGGCCGACACGTCCCTAGTGTCCTACATGCCAAAGAAAGGCAAAAATGTGGTACTCATGAGTACGCTGCATAGGGATGGGAGAATCTGTGGCCAGGAACATCAAAAACCAGAAATCATAAAGGGTTACAATGCCACAAAAGGAGGGGTGAACAATTTAGACAAGCTGGTGACTGGCTACAGATGAAAAAAGAAGAACCCTACGCTGGCCACTTGTGATATTCTTCAACATCTTGGCGAACAACACGTTTGTCATCTGGTTGGAGTTGAACCCAGATTGGAACAGAGGGAAGCTCCAGAGGAGACAGATATTTCTCGAGAAGCTTTGCAAGGCATTGGTAAGACCTCAAATCCAGAGGAGGCAACATATCCCAAGGACCCCAGCTTCTGTCCCAAATCACTACCCTGAGGCATTGAGATATTATTATTTTTTTGACCAGAGGAAAGAGTGCCTCCTAATGGCACTCTAATACCAATTCCAGCAGTATCTGGTCTCCCACACAGGGACCAACCAGGACCAACCTTACTATGTTTTAGAGGCAAGCAGTGGGATGCGGGTGGTATGCTGCAGGTTAACTATGTGAACAGAAAATGCATCTACTCTTAATGTGCAGGTGATAGGTATAATCAGTGGTGTGTATTCATGGAAGCCAAGGGAAGCCAGGCTTCCCCAAATAAATGACAGAGAAAAAAAAATAATGAATCTGACCGGAAAAAGCATCTGACCTGGACTCAGAGAATAATGAAGTTGAACATGTAGCTAGATATAGTAATGTTAGGCTAATTTACAGTAGCTGGCCTGGGGAATTGTTGCCTATGAAAGGAAGTTAGGCTAGCGAGCAAGCATTTTAGCCAGTTAGCCTAGGACAACAACAACTAAAAGTGTGTATGACAGTGCCATAGACCATTTAGGCAACATGAAAGAGGAGGGCGGCATTGGTGTTGTTCGACAAGTAGGGTGAGTCAACATGTTTTTTCTACTTGCACGCACACACACACACACCAAACATACACACAGAAATCAGTACCATGGACAATCACATCATTTTTAGCTTACGTTGATTGGACTAAATAATTGTTAGTATATTTTAGCTGTCAATGTAGTAGACTAAGCAGAGGTGACTTGATGATGATATGGTGCTGGCATAGTGGCGGTGGCGCCTGTTTTCTTTGTGACTTGCAGAAACTCTCTGTAGTTCTAAATCAAGTGTTTTGTAGTCCAAGCATTTCTGAAACATTTTGCTTGACCACTTGCTTGACCATGCTGTAGTTCAAGTTACGAAGGATTTGTCGAATTCATTCTGCCAGTGTGTGTTCTTATTGTCTCGACCTTAGGCCTACAGTATATATCACGATGTCAAGGCATATGAACTAACAGTTTATAGAACAAACAATGCAATTACCAAATAGGTTTAATATGGCTTTTTTTCCCTGGCTTCCCCAGTGAATTACCTACTGTATTTAACACTGCAAAAAACACTGAATGTGGTGACCAGGTGGAACGCATGACTAGTTCATTCTGCAGAACAGCAATGTGGGCCTCTACGCCTACAGATGGGAACTGTTGAGGATGGATGGCTTATTGATGACTGCTGTCTACTCATTTGAAGTATATTTGGAATTGCTAAAGTAACTTGAATTGTCCTAATGGTCCTCTCTTTTTAGCAACTGAGCGAGCCAAGTAAAACCTTTTGGTTGTACTCAATCTCTGAACCAGCACCTCTATTTCAGTTTCGGAAAAGTTTTCTATTGGTAGTTTTTTTAGTTGAGCCATTGTATTTCATGGTATGGTGTTGTATTTATTCCATAGGCTTAAATTGAATGATTTTGACCATATATGGTTAATTAGGGCCGTTTCAAAATGCCAAGGTTGATGCACTGAGAACAATTGGTATTTATCAATGATTATCTCCTACCGGCGTGCATATCACAAGTGTTGGAATGTTTGATAAATCCCACCTTTTCTATGAATACAAACATTATACATTTTGTTTGTAAGTAGTATTTTAGAATAGTTTATATGCAATAATGATAAATGAGGCCCCAGGAGTTTATTGGACCAGACATAAATTATTACTGTACCTGTATTTACTCTATCCCGAACCATAAAATATTCCTTAGTCTACTGTATATCATGAAGTGTACCATCTACAACTCACTTCAGACAATTCTGTTATTTAAAACAGTATGAATAAAAACACGTTTGATCTTCAATATATTCACCTCAATTCAATTCAATCCAGTTCATAACTTTGGTAAAGTGTGTTTAAATAACTGAGGGTGTAAGGGAAGCAGGCAGACAGATGGAGTAAAAGTGAGGTGTGCAGTGAGAGAGAGAGTGAGAGTTAAAGTCCACTTAATTATCTCCACTACCATTAGTCAATATCTGTATGTTGGCTGTCTTTATTTGCCTGTAGTAAATGTCTTGACTAGCTCCTGTGATAAGAGCTGATTTCACTGCAATTATGTTATTGATTAGACAAATGAACACCAGCCAGGGTTGCCCCCACAGTTAGAAGTCTGAGCAAACACCAACTGAATGCCTAAGCATAGAGCATACAGCAAACATTAACCCACACATACACGCACACACGAACGCACATATATGTGTACTGTAGTGGAGCGGGTCGAGAGCTTCCAGTTCCTCGGTGTCCACATCATTAAGGAATTAGCATTATCTTATCATCCTCAAAAATTTCTACAGATGCACCACTGAGAGCATCTTGACTGGCTGCATCACCGCTTGATACGGCAAATGCTTGGCATCCGATCACAAGGAGCTACAGAGGGTAGTGTGTACGGCCCAGTACATCAATGGGGCTGAGCTCCCTGCCATTAAGGACCTCTATACCAGGCGGTGTCAGAGGAAGGCCCTAAAAATTGTCAAAGACTCCAGCCAACCAAGTCATAGTCTGTTCTCTCTGCTACCGCACTGCAAGCGGTACCGATGCACCAACAGGACCCTGAACAGCTTCTACCCCAAGCCATAAGCCTGCTAAATAGTTCATTTAATAGTTAACCAAATAGCTACCCGGACTATCTGCATGGACCTTTTTTGCAATTACTCTTTTGATTCATCACATACGCTGCTGCTAATGTTTATTCTCTTTTCTGTGCGTAATCACTTTATTCCTAGTTACAGTGCCTTCGGAAAGAATTTGGTCCCCTTTACTTTTTCCACATTTTGTTACGTTACACCCGTAAATAAAAAGCATCCTCAGCAATCTACACACAATTACCCATAATGACAAAACGAAAACAGGTTTTAGACATTTTTGCAAATGTATTAAATATTAAAAACAGAAAAAAAGTATTTACATAATTATTCAACCCCTTTGCTATGAGACTCAAAATTGCGCTCAGGTGAATCAACCTGTGGTAAATTCAATTGATTGGAAATTATTTGGAAGGGCACACACCTGTCTATTTATGGTCCCAGAGTTGACAGTGCCTGTCCGAGCCATGAGGTAGAAGGAATTGTCCGTATAGCTCCGAGACAGGATTGTGTCGAGGCACAGACCTGGGGAAGGGTACCAAAAAAGGTCTGCAGCATTAAAGATCCCCAAGAATACAGTGGCCTCCATCATTCTTAAATGGACGAAGTTTGGAATCACCAAGACTCTTCCTAGAGCTGGCCGGCCGGCAAAACTGAGCGACCGGGGGAGAATGGCCTTGGCCAGAGAGGTGACCAAGTATCAGATGGTCACTCTGACAGAGCTCCAGAGTTCCTCTGTGGAGACGGGAGAACCTTCCAGAAGGACAATCATCTTTGCAGCACTCCACCAATCAGGCCTTTATGGTAGAGTGGCCAGACTGAAGCCACTCCTCAGTAAAAGGCACATGACAGCCCACTTGAAGTTTGCCAAAAGGCACCTAAAGGACTCCCAGACCATGAGAAACAAGATTATCTGGTCTGATGAAACCAATATCAACTCTTTGCCCTGAATGCCAAGTGTCACTTATGGAAAAAAAAACTGGCACCATCCCCAAGGTGGTGGCAGAATCGTACTGTGGGGATGTTTTTCAGCGGCAGGGACTGGGAAACCGAGGTAAAGTACAGAGAGATCCTTGATAAAAACCTGCTCCAGAGCTCTCATGACCACAGACTGGGGCGAAGGTTCACCTTCCAACAGGGCAACGACCCAAAGCACACAGCCATGACAACGCAGGATTGGCTTCGGGACAAGTCTCTGAATGTCCTTGAGTAGCCCAGCCAGAGCCCGGACCTGAACCCGATCGAACATCTCTGGAGAGACCTGAAAATAGCTGTGCAGCAACGCCCCCATCCAACGTGACAGAGCTTGAGAGGATCTGCAGAGAAGAATGGGAGAAAATCCTCAAATACAAGTGTGCCAAGCTTGTAGCTTCATTCCCAAGAAGACTTAAGGCTGTAATCACTGTCAAAGGTGCTTCAACAAAGTACTGAGTAAAGGGTCTGAATAGTTACGTAAATGTAATATTTCAGTTTTCTACAAACCTGTTTTTGTTTTGTCATCATGGGATATTGATGGGGGGGGGGGCAATTTAATACATGTTAGATTAAGGCAGTAACATAACAAAATGTGGAAAAAGTCAAGAATACTTTTCGAATGCACTGTATATGTACATATCTAACTCAATGACCTCGTATCCCAGCACATAGACTCGGTACTGGTACCCTAAGTTATCTTTACACAATGTGTATTTATTCCTCCTGTTATTATTTTTCTATTTTATTCTCTCTGCATTGTTGGGAAGTAACCGTAATTAAGCATTTCACTGTTAGTCTAAACCTGTTGTTTATGAAGCATGTGACAAATCAAATTTGATTTGAGTTGACATTTACTTACTCACACACATACACACACACACACGCGCGCGCACACACTTGTTAACCCTTTCCCTGGCTCCCAGCTCCTACATAATATAACACACGGCATGCACTCTAGCCTTGACTCATTGATAAACCCACAGTAACAACCCCAGGTCGTGTCGCTAATCGCTTTATGGTGGCCCCATAGAGTTTTACTGCCCAGCAGATCCCCTGGCTACAACACAGACAAGGGCTCTGTCCCAAATGGAACCTTATTACCTATGCTGTGCACTACTTTTCACCAGGACCCATAGGGCTTTGGTCAAAAGTAGTGCACTATATAGGGAATATACTGATACTGGCTATATTTGTCTGTGAATGTTATCTTAGCCCTGGGTGCTGTACCAAGGCTGTAAACAGTCATATAGAACCTTCCAGAGAAGTCATTTACAGTATAATACTGAGGGAGGGAAGGGCTGGAGAAGGAGTATGCTGCTGAGTTTCTATATGTGAGACATTAAACAGAGTGGATGTAATTATAAAGGAAATGTTCTACCATGTGTACTTTATCTATTGCATGTAGAGGTGATGCACGTGAGTGTATGTACATGCACATCTTTCCCCCTGTTTTTAATCAACTGCACTAAGTCAAATTCCTAACAACTTCTGTTGGTATGGAAATAAATGTTATATCCAGTCATATCCTGACCATAAAATACCTTCGAAAAATATGCAAGATACACAATTTTCACAAAAACAAATGTATTCTGATATGAGTTTGAAGGGAAGATACAGTATACTGTACAGCCACAATACATACACCCTCTAGCACAATACACATGCATTTTCAGAGCACTCATACACATCAATATTGGAATTTGTACACACCAATTGGTACACACACAGAAACAATGGAGAGAGAGACAGACAGACAGACAGACAGACAGACAGACAGACAGACAGACAGACAGACAGACAGACAGACAGACAGACAGACAGACAGACAGACAGACAGACAGACAGACAGACAGACAGACAGACAGACAGACAGACAGACAGACAGACAGACAGACAGACAGACAGACAATGAATAGGTGCTATTCTGTATCTATAATGAAACTAAGGGACATTACAATTACAATACCTCACAGTATTAAATATACATAGGGGTATGAAATACATGAACATAAACGAGTTGTCAGTAGAATACCACCAAGAGATCATTCCTCCCTCACTTTAAATACACTTATTCTTCAGCCTGACTAGGATTAGCCTGACACTGGGCTTCGGCATATGATCAACCCTACTTACAGTAAATTACCACTTAAGACTTATAATGAATGTGAGTGTAGTATAACACAATTCAACTTCTACCTCAGGGCTCTACTAGTAAATGACATCTTAGGCTGAATATGAATGTACAGTAGTACAGTCCAATTGAGTAGAACAAGGCACAAAGCTCAGCCAGGGGCCTAAGGAATAAGGACCTCTTATCTCTGTATCAGATCAAATAACATACAGCAGATCACTGTCCAAAGAAACACAGAGTCCCTGAATAGCATCGAGAAGCTGTAGTGAAGAGTCAACAGACCCAGCTCAATTAGACAAGCATCATTCATGTTAGAGTCAGACACAATTCACAATGTTGTGTTAACAGCCCATCCACAGAGCAAGGGTCAACTGCTGTTCACATTGTGGTGAAAGGGAATCACATCATCTACAATGGAGATACGACAGCAGTGAGTGCAAACCAACCAGACAAATTCAAATGGAATGGATACTATCAGAGTACCAAGTCTAGATAACACAGCACCTGCCATCGGGTCAAAGCGAACATACATTGGCTAACAGTAACATCAATTTGATGTGATGCTGTTAGGCTTGACGGGATAAAAGTACAAAGAGAGAGAGATAGAGAAAGAGATGGAGAAAGAGATAGAGATGGAGAAAGAGATAGAGAAAGAGATAGAGATGGAGAAAGAGATGGAGAAAGAGATAGAGATGGAGAAAGAGATAGAGATGGAGAAAGAGATAGAGATGGAGAAAGAGAGAGAGATGGAGAAAGAGATGGAGAAAGAGAGAGAGATCGGAGAAAGAGAGAGAGATGGAGAAAGAGATGGAGAAAGAGATAGAGATGGAGAAAGAGAGAGAGATGGAGAAAGAGATAGAGATGGAGAAAGAGATAGAGAAAGAGATGGAGAAAGAGATAGAGAGAGAGATAGAGAAAGAGAGAGAGATGGAGAAAGAGATAGAGATGGAGAAAGAGATAGAGAAAGAGAGAGAGATAGAGAAAGAGAGAGAGATGGAGAAAGAGATAGAGATAGAGAGAGAGATAGAGAAAGAGAGAGATGGAGAAAGAGATAGAGATGGAGAAAGAGATAGAGAAAGAGATGGAGAAAGAGATAGAGATGGAGAAAGAGATAGAGAAAGAGAGAGAGATAGAGAAAGAGAGAGAGATGGAGAAAGAGAGAGAGATAGAGAAAGAGATAGAGATGGAGAAAGAGATAGAGAAAGAGAGAGAGATAGAGAAAGAGAGAGAGATGGAGAAAGAGAGAGAGATAGAGAAAGAGATAGAGATGGAGAAAGAGATAGAGAAAGAGAGAGAGATAGAGAAAGAGAGAGAGATAGAGAAAGAGATAGAGAAAGAGATAGAGATAGAGAAAGAGAGAGAGATAGAGAAAGAGAGAGAGATAGAGAAAGAGAGCGATAGAGATATAAAAGACAGCTACAATCACCTTTAGGCCTGAAAAACCTAACGACCCTAGAAAACTCTAACTCAACAATAAAGTGTCTTATCCTCTGGTCTCCCACTTCTCTCCTCTATGGCTGCCTGGTGTGGGGCCAACTTACAGCTATGCCTGAAAGTAATTTCCTGTAAATTGGTGTTACAGAGGCTGCCATGTCAAATGACTCATGTCAAGAGCTCAGTATGCATCACTCTTCCCAGAACCCTTTTCTACCCCTCCATCCCTCCTCGCCCCATCCCTCCTTCCCCACAATCACCACCACCTATCATTAGACAACATGTCATGTAGCCAGCCCTAAGCAGCACAGCTCAGGAAGGATATAGCCATGATGCATTCACCAGAGAGAGGTATCCCGGGGAGGGAGTGAAGATGGAAGGATATGAGGAGGGGCTCTGGGAGTGAACAGTCAGAACAGGCCTCAGTAGAGAAGTAGCGCTGTTGGTGTCCTGAGTTGCACATCTATAATAACATGCTGTGTTTAACCAGGACCCTCGCATGCGTGCACACACACACACACACACACACACACACACACACACACACACACACACACACACACACACACACACACACACACACACACACACACACACACATACACACACGGACACATGCACGTACGCAAACACACACACAAAGAACCCTCACTGTTGTTTCATGCTGCTTCACCAGGAGAGATAAAGCCCATTAAATAACACTGATTGTGAGATAAAAAGAGGAGAGAGAGGAGAGACTGAGTTACAGCTCGTGTTGTGCTTACTTGATATGGCCCAGTAGAACAATACTGTTTGTTAAGATGTATGGAAAAATGTTAAAAGCATCTAAAGAAAAAACAGACATGTAGACACTCACAGTGAGTGAGTGAGGTGAGTGAGGTGAGTGAGTGAGTGAGTGAGTGAGTGAGTGAGTGAGTGAGTGAGTGAGTGAGTGAGTGAGTGACAGACAGACAGACAGACAGACAGACAGACAGACAGACAGACAGACAGACAGACAGACAGACAGACAGACAGACAGACAGACAGACAGACAGACAGACAGACAGACAGACAGACAGACAGACAGACAGACAGACAGACAGACAGACAGACAGACAGACAGGTTGATACTGCCGGCTGGATGGACAAAAATGCATAGAACTTTTTTTTTTAAATCACCTTCCCTGTTTTTTTTTATTGTCAAGGAATGATCTTGTCTCATGGCTTTTCCCTAGTTTGAGGGCTGTAAATATGAGTGGTCCATGAGAGGTCATGTATCCTAACCACTGTCTGTCCACACTGTGACAGAATGAGGCTGCCTCCCATCCCCTGACATCCTGACACGGGCTTCCAACCAACCACTCAATGGGAAAGAAACTCAAGCCACAGGATGATGGGGATGGGATTATGGGACGCTTTCAGTTCCTCACGCACTGATGAAAGGAACAGTAAGGACATAGATGTATGAATCTCAAATCAAATCCAATCTCTCAGTATGACATTATACCAAACACCTGATAGACTGTGACTGTGGCTAACCATTCAGGTCATGGTATTCTGGCTAATATTCTGATTAACATCTGATTTAGGTACAACCTGCACAAGGTATATCTTGCACTAAGCGCTAGGCTGTGCTGTGTGTCTCTGCCTGTACCGCCCCACGCTCTCATCTCTTCTCCTCTCCTCTTCCCTGAGATGTTAATGGGATCTAAGTGGAGTTATGATTAAAAGGACACTTCCTCCTTGGAGACCAAGAGATATTTTTACAGATTTTTTTCTTCTCCTCGGAGCGTCGGAAACCTTCAGTCAGGAACAGAGTGTGTGTGTGCGTGTGTGTGTGTGTGTGTGTGTGTGTGTGTGTGTGTGTGTGTGTGTGAGGGGGCCATATAGCGAGCAGAGCTAGCGGAGGGAGCTCATGCCGCGTTGGTTAATTAAATTAAAGCTCCTTTAATGAAACAGGAAGTGAATTTAAAGCTTTAATCCAGACTGTACGTCGCCATCAAAGGTAAGGAACGGGGAGGACAAACAGAGGCACGATAGTGACAAAAACAACACAACCCTACAGATATGAACTTCTGTGTGTTAAATGTTATCTTCTTCACTCACTCACCGCCCCTTAGCTAAATGGAACCCGTGTGGAAAAGAAAAGAGTAGTCGAACAGCACAAAAACTCTTGATAATGATACCACCAACTCGGTTCAGGGCTGTAGTTTTTTGTAGCGCTACTTTCATTTTTCTTTTAGCCTACTACCAGCATGCACCTGTCTAATGGTCCTCTCCTACAGTACCTACCTACCTACACACACTCATGCACACACGCATGCATGCACACATGCAAGCATGCATGCACGCACACACACCCGGTCTAACCTGATAAAGACCTGAGTGGTTGAATCGTTGTCTCTCTTTATCATTTGCTGAACCTGTTCTATGACATCCAGCACCTGCTCAAAGACATGAAATATGACTATGTAATCTTTCCTCAACCTTCCTACAGTATCTTATCCATAGCCTCCTGATAATGTTATGGCATGGACATATCCTATCAGTCTTACTGTGAATACCTTTACAGAAGACAAAACAGCTATTTCTTTTACAAAAATGACATTTTCCCATATCAGTGTGCAGTGGAAATGCTGGTGTGTTGTCACAGGCCAAATGACAGAGAGAGGAAAGAAGAGAGGAATGAAGAATTATCACACATTTAAACTAAGCTTTCAAAGAAACAGGAGAGGGAAAGAAAAAAAGAGCAGCTGACATCAATCTGAACTAACAACTTAAATTGAAACAAAGGTGTATAACTTATCTCGCTGATCAATCTAGATCACAAACCTTGACACATGGATTGAAGATAATAATATTCCTCAATTCAACAAGAGAAAAGTAAATAGAGTCCATCTGAATGGCAGGGATATGCTCCAGACCTATGGGATTTAACCCTATGGTTTCAGTTATCAGAGGGCAATGGATTGTGGGATTTATGCAGGGCTCATCATTCAGGGCTGCCCGCTGGCCCGTCAACATCTGCCGAGTTGGCCGGGCCAGTTAATCAAGCTTTCATATGGCCCGCTTGGGCCTGTACATTTTCAAACTTCAAAACAAAAAATAATAATTTATATTTCCATTTAATCCTTCACAATCTCCCCAACGTCTGACACTTCACACTTTTTGGTTTCCAAGCCGAGGCAAGAATGTTAAAGCCTTGTTAAACCTTGCCTCAGTAGGGCCTGGATACGGTCATGGCTAGAAGGGATCCAGCTTTTGTCAAATGAATGTATTTGAGCTAACTCTAACCCTTTTCCTAACCTTAGCCTAATTCTTATAACCTGCTATGTTAATTTTCCTAACCTGCTACAACCGGTCCAATTTAACATTAATTTGACAAAAGCTGGATCCCTTCAAGCCATGACCCCTGGATACTTGCACCAGACCCGTCTTAGCCGAGGCAGAGTTGAACATCGGCGAGCGCATTTCACAATCACAGAATAAATGTCCTCCACCTGCTTGTCATATCAGACATCCTACACAACAGCAGTAGCGGTGTGTGGGTAAAACCACCGGGGAAGCCAAACCAGAGAAAATAAGCCATATTACAACCTAAGTGTTGTGATAATTGCATTGTTTGCTCTATATCCTGGAAGTTCCTTTGCCTTGACACTGTGATATATCGGCCTAAGGTCGAGATAATAAAAAGACACAGTGGCAGAATAAATTAAACCATACATTTTTTAAATCACAAAACCAGAGAGCAACCTCTATCCGGTGAAATCCACAAAGCATATGGCATGTAATGAAACATTTTCAGACTACTAAACAACTTGATTTAGAACCACGAAGAGTTACCTCAAGTCGCAAAGGAAACAGAAGCTTTCTCTACTATCCAGCACCATTTCAACTTCAACATTTCAACATCATTAAATCACCTATGCTTAGTCTAATACAGTGACTACTGAAAGATACGAAAAACTATTTAGTCTAATCAACGTAAGCTAAATATGATGTGGCTGTCTATGGTTCGGATTTCCCTCCCTCCCTCCCTCCCTCTCTCTGTGTGTGTGTGTGTGTGTGTGTGTGTGTGTGTGTGTGTGTGTGTGTGTGTGTGTGTGTGTGTGTGTGTGTGTGTGTGTGTGTGTGTGTGTGTGTGTGTGTGTGTGTGTGTGTGTACATGTGTGTGTGTGTGTGTGCGCGCGTTCGTGTACATAGAAAAAACATATAGAGAAATGCCATCCTCCTCTCTTTCATGTTGACGAAACGGTCTATAACTGTCATACAGTACACATTTGTATTTTTTATTGTCCTAGGCTACCTGGCTAAAATGCTTGCTCATTAGCCTAACTTTCTTTCATGGGCATTGTTAGCTAGTTAACATTAGCCTTCTACATCTATCTACATATTGAACTTCCATCCTCTCAGGCCAGGGGCACAATGCAATAATTTATGGTTCGATCAGAATCAACGTTATAATCATTGGCCAGTACGGAGAACTAAGTAAAACCACAAGTCCAAATCCCTATCTCCTTCCATGGCTAATTTAGGAAAGGGACAATTTTAGCTAGCTGGCCACCGGAGGACAACAACAGAACGAGATGAACCAATTCAAGTTGTTTCTGTTAATGACTTATTGCTCTCGATGTGATGTGATTGGAGTGAAGCCAAATCCAAACTGTCTTCCCTTTACACTTATTTTTTTTGTGCGCCTGGACCATTCACTCAGTTTAGCTCAACACTCACTGGCTTCCCTTGCATTCAATGCTACAGTATGGGCGGCAACAATGTAATAGTCTTTTTGACCAGACAGCATCAGGTAGACGGCCTACACATTCAGAGACAGAAAGGTGAGATACATTCAGCCTATTGCCAATAGGCCTACACTATGTAGCTGCTTGCTTGCCAAGACACAAATCACATGTTGGTTAAACATATACAGGGAAAAAAATTCAAAAATGAATATTGTAATAATGCTATTCTGTAGTCAAAATAATTGTAAAAAAAATCAACTAAAAAATCCCAAAAGCGGGTAATGAGCTGTGTCTTTAATTTATCAGCAGAATATCAACTATGGAGTGCACAACTTCTCATACAGCTGGTTGCTCCATGGAAAGAAATGTGTTCTAATAAGCCCGCAATATTCCTAAAAGCAAACTCGGGACAAGACAAGAGTTTTGTTGGTAATTATTGAAAAGAGGGGGATCCCAGCTTACCACTGCTGTTTGATTTATTTTTCAACTCCAATTTTTGCGCAATTGGCAGTTTTAGGTCCAAGAGGCTTCTAAACAGCTTCTACCCCCAAGCCATAAGACTCCTGAACAGCTAATCAAGTGGCTACCCAGACTATATGCATTGCCCCTCCCCCCTACACTGCTGCTACTCTGTTATTATCTATGCATAGTCACTTTAATAACTCTACCTACATGTACATATTACCTCAATTACCTTGACTAACCAGTGTCCCCCGTAAATTGACACAAAGACTCTGTACCAGCACCCCCTGTATATAGCCTCAACAAAGACTCTGTAACAGTACCCCCTGTATATAGCCTCCACAAAGACTTTGTACCAGTACCCCCTGTATATAGCCTCCACAAAGACTTTGTACCAGTACCCCCTGTATATAGCCTCCACAAAGACTCTGTAACAGTACCCCCTGTATATAGCCTCCACAAAGACTATGTACCAGTACCCGCTGTATATAGCCTCCACAGAGACTCTGTACCAGTACCCCCTGTATATAGCCTCCACATTGACTCTGTACCAGTACCCCCTGTATATAGCCTCCACAAAGACTCTGTACCAGTACCCCCTGTATATAGCCTCCACAAAGACTCTGTAACAGTACCCCCTGTATATAGCCACAAAGACTCTGTAACAATACCCCCTGTATATAGCCTCCACAAAGACTCTGTAACAGTACACCCTGTATATAGCCTCCACAAAGACACTGTACCAGTACCCGCTGTATATAGTCTCCACAAAGACTCTGTACCAGTACCCCCTGTATATAGCCTCCACAAAGACTCTGTACCAGTACCCCCTGTATATAGCCTCCACAAAGACACTGTACCAGTACCCCCTGTATATAGCCTCCACAAAGACTCTGTACCAGTACCCCCTGTATATAGCCTCCACAAAGACTCTGTACCAGTACCCCCTGTATATAGCCTCCACAAAGACTCTGTACCAGTACCCCCTGTATATAGCCTCCACAAAGACTCTGTAACAGTACCCCCTGTATATAGCCTCCACAAAGACACTGTACCAGTACCCCCTGTATATAGCCTCCACAAAGACTCTGTAACAGTACCCCCTGTATATAGCCTCCACAAAGACTCTGTACCAGTACCCCCTGTATATAGCCTCCACAAAGACTCTGTACCAGTACCCCCTGTATATAGCCTCCACAAAGACTCTAACAATACCCCCTGTATATAGCCTCCACAAAGACTCTGTACCAGTACCCCCTGTATATAGCCTCCACAAAGACTCTGTACCAGTACCCCCTGTATATAGCGCCGTTATTGTTATTTACTGCTGCTCTTTAATTATTTGTTATTCTTATCTCTTACTTTTTGGGGGGATTTTCTTAAAACTGCATTGTTGTTAAGGGCTTGTAAGTAAGCATTTCACTGAACGGTCTACACCTGTTGTATTTGGCGTATGTAACAAATAACATTTGATTTGAATTTACAATCTGAGTGTCATGGCAATAATAACTTAACCACGGGAAGCACGTCATGGCCATTCCAGTGCATAAATGGTAGGCCAATATTCACTGTAAAATTCACACAATGACACTGTATTTATAAAAACTGTAAAAATCACATCATTTAATTTTTCTATGACATTGTTACCTTCTTATGGCTTAGATCCCGATATGACAACAGCCAGTGAAAGTGCAGGGCACCAAATTCAAAACAATAGAAATCTCATAATTAAAATTCCTCAACTATACATTATTTTACACCATTTTAAAGATAAACTTGTTGTTAATCCCACCACAGTGTCCGATTTCAAAAAGGTTTTATGACGAAAGCACACCACAGCCATTTTTCCAGCCAAAGAGAGGAGTCACAAAAAGCAGAAATAGAGATAAAATGAATCACTAACCTTTGATGATCTTCATCAGATGACACTCATAGGATTTCATGTTACACAATACATGTATGTTTTGTTCGATAAAGTTCATATTTATATCCCAAAATCTCAGTTTACATTGGCGTGTTACGTTCAGTAATGTTTTGCTTCCAAAACATCCGGTGATTTTGCAGAGAGCCACATCAATTTTACAGAAATACTCATCATAAATGTTGATGAAAATACAAGTGTTATGCATGGAACTTTAGATAACCTTCTCCTTAATGCAACCGCTGTGTCAGAAAAGCAAAAAAAAGTTTTACAGGGCCTCCTTAAAAAGTAAGGGTGCTGTACTGCAGCGCCAGCTGTGCCACCAGAGACTCTGGGTTCGCGCCCAGGCTCTGTCGTAACCGGCCGCGACCGCGAGGTCCGTGGGGCGACGCACAATTGGCCAGGCGTCGTCCGGGTTAGGGAGGGTTTGGCTGGTAGGGATATCCTTGTCTCATCGCACACTACCTACTCCTGTGGCGGGCCGGGCGCAGTGCGCGCCAACCAAGGTTGCCAGGTGCCAGGAAGCCAGCCGACACATTGGTGCGGCTGGCTTCCGGGTTGGATGCGCTCTGTGTTAAGAAGCAGTGCGGCTTGGTTGGGTTGTGTATCGAAGGACACATGACTTTCAACCTTCGTTTCTCCCGAGCCCGTACGGGAGTTGTAGCGATGAGTCAAGATAGTAGTTGATTTGTTCGATAAAGTCCATCATTTATGTCCAAATACCTCCTTTTTGTTTGCGCGTTTAGTACACAATCCAAACTCACTAGGCGTGGGCAAGTCCAGACGAAAGTTCAGACGAAAAGTCATATTACAGTTCGTAGAAATTAATCTTCAGGATGTTTTTATCATAAATCTTCAATAATGTTTCAACCGGAGAATTCCTTTGTCTGTAGAAATGCAACGGAACGCAGCTAACGCAGAGTGTTTTCTATCCAATACTAATAATAATATGCATATATTAGCATCTGGGACTGAGTAGGAGGCAGTTCACTCTGGGCACGCTATTCATCCAAAAGTGAAAATGCTGCCCCCTATCCCAAAGAAGTTAATATTCGATTTCGTGCACCAGCTGTTGTTTACAAATAATAGGACTGATGTTAGAGGTAGAAGACCCACTCACCGTCGGATCCTTACAAGGCACCCGACCTACTTCCCCGATATCACTGTCTCTTTCTCATGCGAATAACGGGGATGTGGGCCTTGTCGGGTTCCTGAAGTAAATCCTTCACGTCTGACTCGTTAAAGAAAAAAATCTTTGTCCAATACGAGGTGAGTAATCGCTGTCCTGATATCCAGACGCTGTTTTCAGTCATAAGAGACGGTGGCAGAAACATTATGTACAAAATAAGTTTCAAACAACGCAAAAAAAATGCACAATAACACAATTGGTAAAACGGCAGCCATCTCCCCCGGCGGGAAAGGAAAGGGAAGGGGGGAAAACCTAGACAGTTATACAACTGAATGCATTCAACTGAAACGTGTCTTCCGCATTTAACCCAACTCCTCTGAATCAGAGCGGTGACGGGGGATGACATAATCGACATCCACGTCCTCGGCCCGGCCCGGGTTAGGCCAACTTCGATAAATAACTTAGATACAAATGTCACATATATGTAAATAATCCTTCCTCCAAAGAACTATTCTGTAGATAGCATTTTTGAAAGTCCTCAAAATCATGGTCTTTTTTTTTCTGGCTGAAGAATTTCTCATAGGCATCTTTCACGGATACCTCCAGAACTTTCATCGGGGCCAGAGCGGAGAGAGAGGAGAGAGGAAAGAGATAGCGAGAGAGAAGGGAGGGAAGAGAGGGAGCACTCCCTCTCTTATTATGTAAACGAGTGCATGACTATTCCTCTGGGTCCCTGGAGAGTTAATTACCAGTGGCTTCTCACACTAATTGGCTAAAACTAAGAATGTATATATTTCTCTCTCTCTCTCTCCCTCTCACCCTCTCTCCCCCTCTCCCCCCCCCCCCCCTCTCTCTCTCTCTCTCTCAAACCTGTTTTCCCCTCTTATAATCTCTTCTCTCCTCTCCTCTTTTCCTCCAATTCCTTTCTTTCTGCCAGGTGAATTTCTAGCTTCGATGGTTCATCTGCTCAAGCTGGCAAAGGAGAGAGATATTTTTACAAATAGCTAATTCCAGCTATTTGGCTGGACTAATCACTATTGGAAGAGGAACAAGTGTTGAAATAAAAAGAAGAGGAGAGTGTCACTTTGGTATGAAAGATTTGGGAGACAGGCGCAGGAATGTGTAATAGTTTTTTTATTACGCCCCAAATTACGGCGTGCCGTGTAAGGACCCGGGGACGAAGACCAAACAAACACGTACACAAAACACAGGGTTGAAACCCAAACAAAAGAGCGAGGAGTACCTTGAATAAATACACACGCGCACAATAATTAAGGGATGAGACCCGTAATCATCTGCGCAATCCACAAGGGCACGAAAGCCCAAAACACACAGCTCAGCGGACATTGGAAAAATATTGGACAGCCCAATGGAAACCAAAGGGCACATATACAAATACTAATCGGTGGGAATAGGGGAGAGGTGTGTGTGATGAAAGTTCTGGAGGGATCCGTGACAGAGAGCTTGGTGTTTAACGGAATGGAATGAAATACAAAAAGAGAGGGATGGCAGTTTGGGATTAACAATGCTGGGTGCTTGGAGAGCAGTGAAAAGAAAAACATTAGGATAACATATTTAGAGAGAGAGAAGGAAAAAGAGAGAGGGAGAGAGAGAGAGAGGACAATCTGGTAGCAGAAGGATGGAAAAAGAACCTATAGTTGATAATGTCTGAAGCTCCTGAATACAAAATGGCAGACAGACAGACAGACAGACAGACAGACAGACAGACAGACAGACAGACAGAGAGAGAGAGAGAAGAGAGAGGAGGTAGATTGATAGACTGCCGCTGCAGGGCCTGCCATGTACTCCGGTAGAGGCCGGTATGGGCGTGGGCCTTATACAATACAGAAGCTGTTACCATGTTAATTAAGTGACAGTCAGAAGATATGGATTATGGACCCAGGGCTAGACGCAGCTAAGGCACAGTACCATGACGACGGGATATGACAACCCTGTGAATAGACTGCTGAGAGACCGGGACTAAGTGTTCAAATAAAATGGTGGACTGACGTTGGACTGAGCACATTGTGACTTTCCACGTCATTGTGCAGGAATTCATTCCTAATTGTTTTCCCTAGTTAAATAAATGTTAAATAAAAAATTAAATGAAGAAATATAAACTGAAAACGATGCCGAATAAAAAACACTTCCAATGTCTGACTGGCAGATTTGACATGTCAAGCGTGTAATGCATTCACTCCATAATTACTGAACAATAACAGACAGACAGTCATGCAAACAGTAGAAAATATACTTTTTTACAACAAAAGCGTACTTCCTATTATTATTTTTAAGCGTTGGTTGATCAAGCTGTATGGCGTTAGAAAACGAAAGAGATTAGGCCTGCCTGCATGCTAGCGGTTAGCGCTTGTTTAAAAGCTCTTTCCAGGTGACATGTTAATGGTGGCTCCATGCAGCTAGCTAGCTAGCTAGCTTTATCTGCAGCCACTGCAGCTGGCCTTTTAAAGATAACAGGAATATTTAACACTTCTGCCCAGAAAGACTATTTATTCACAGTAATGAGCTGATACTAAAGCAGAATGAAACACCACAGGACTGGAGGATGGAGAAAACAGAGAACATGACAGAAAGGAAAATAATGATAAAGGTAGAAGAAAGAGAAGAAAGGGAACTAAGAGAGAATAAAAGGCTTTGAACAACATGAAAGAGAAAAGCTTTTTCGTTCCTGAGCTTATAAAAAAACAGTTGTATTAGCTTCATCCCGTCTGTCCTGCTGAAACGACTGTCCCCCAACCCACCCTGATATGTCCTGAAGTCCCTCCCATTGTCCCGATATGTCCTGTGAACTGTTCAGATGAGGACATGACATTACCTCGAGCCAATGGTTAGATAGGGTCTACAGTAGGCCTGAGTTGTTCGGAAGATGGTAAAAAAGGGACAACAAAAGAAGTTAATAACATCTGATTGGGAGCAGGCAATGGCTGCTTCAGGGAGCAGACAACACTCAGGGTGCTCTCCTCTCTCCTACTCTTGTCTACTCTCTCCTGTCCAGGTGGTGAGAGCATGCTGCATGCACCTCTCCTCTTCTTCCCCCTGCCCACTCCTCGCCCCTGGTCTCTCAGTCTCAGCGGACCTCTGGATCTGTCCGTCAGCTCAGCCCCTCCAGGCCAGTGGAGGATGGGCCTCTGATTGACACCACCGATAATCACCCTAATAGGTGCTAGGGGAGAAGGGGGGGGACCAGCTGTCTACCCCAGGACTCAAACACCTGCCGTGCCATGATGCACCAGCCCAAACCACCTTTACCATTTAGGGAAGGCGAATGAGCGAGGGAGGAGGGAGGAGAGGAGGAAGAGGAAGTTGGAGGAATTGCAGCTTTTTTGGTGTAGGTGAGGATACGTTTGAGAACGCATGCAAGCAAACAACTTACTGAAGATGAGACAGACCTGCCACCTCAGCATACCCCACACAACCAACTGCTTCAAATACAGTTAGAAGGGGTCAGTCAGTCTATTCAAATAGCAGATTAAAACGTTTGTCTACCTAAAGGCAAAATGAAACAACTTACACTTGTCTTAATTTACTCTATAGACTACGGGGCCTATTGTATGACAACGTGAACCAACATCATTGGCCTACATGACAGAGAGCCAAAGACGGTTTACGTTGAGTGTTACAGGCAAATAACTGGTCTCTCCAATCCTCTGATCTTTGCTCAATTTGTGTTCATCATAAGTGAAACAACAGTCATCTATTAATGAATATAGGCTCTTGTTTTTACGTTAACAACACATAACAAGGGGTGTGTCACAAATGGTACCCTATCCCCTGTACAGTGCACTAACTTTGACCGGAGCCTGATGACACCTGGTCAAAAGTAGTGCACTATATAGTGAATAGGGTGCCACTTGTGATGGAGACAGAGTAGTCAGGTAGTCATTTAACTCTCTTTCATGGTCTCATCCTCTTCCTCATCAGAGCGAGCAGCTACAATGAACAAAAACTTTGGACTATCTATCTTTGTAGTGTAGATGAGTCATCTTTCAGACTCAGACTGCACAAACAAACATGCACACTCATGTGCACTCACACACTCACACACACACACACAACTCAGACTGTGGTACAACAACAGAAGGACAACAACAGAGGAAAGTTTAATTCCCCTCTTAATTACGCTAAATTTGGAGGAGAACAGAGAGTGGTATCAGCTTTTGTTTTCCTTTGTGAAAACAAACACAGTGAGAGATGGTATGAGAGGGAGTATGGTGTGTGTGTGTGTGTGTGTGTGTGTGTCAGTATGCATGCATCTATGGCTGCCTGCATTGTGTACGTGTGTGTGTGTTTATAACTAAGTAGCTTGGCGCTGCTGATGAGCAATCTGGCCCATCTCAGGGCCTCTGTATGGTAGAGGTTCTTTATAATGAGGTGCGCTCCTCCTCACCACTGTTCAGTGCACACACACATACACACACATACACACAAACACACACACTGCTGTGTGCAGCGTGCTGTGCATTGTGATGTTAATGAGGCCGTGCGTTACAACACACCACTCTTAATTGTCCTCTTTGATCTCGGGCTAATTCCACTAATTAGGAGCCAAACTTTCAAAGTTGAACGTTTTGCTTTGCCTCAGACTGTGTGTGTGTGTGTGTGTGTGTGTGTACGTGCGCAGTAGTATAGCCAGGCCCTCTCCCTCTCCTCCTTACCCTGCTATACGTGTTACTTTAGCCTAAAGCCTGTCGTATGCGAACCAATCGGAAAGTTTCGTGGATATATTATGACGAGTTGTGACGTTTTTGTTCGTTTTGGTGGCCGGCAGTTTCTTTCTTCGTGCAAACATTTTCTTGAGGCAAGTTCGGTAGTCTACACGCTTTCATCTGTGATTGGTCAACAGTAGGGAACGAAACTATGGATGGGATTCTTCAGTTAAGTGTTTATTGTCATTCAAAAAATAATTGTCCAACAAAAATATGAACGTGACACGTAAATCAAATCAAAGTTTATTTGTCACGTGTGTCGAATACAACAGGTACAACAGGTGCGTCGAATACAACAGGTACAACAGGTGCGTCGAATACAACAGGTACAACAGGTGCGTCGAATACAACAGGTACAACAGGTGCGTCGAATACAACAGGTACAACAGGTGCGTCGAATACAACAGGTACAACAGGTGTGTCGAATACAACAGGTACAACAGGTGTGTCGAATACAACAGGTACAACAGGTGTGTCGAATACAACAGGTACAACAGGTGCGTCGAATACAACAGGTACAACAGGTGCGTCGAATACAACAGGTACAACAGGTGTGTCGAATACAACAGGTACAACAGGTGTGTCGAATACAACAGGTACAACAGGTGTCGAATACAACAGGTAATACAACAGGTACAACAGGTGCCAACAGGTACAACAGGTGTGTCGAATACAACAGGTACAACAGGTGCGTCGAATACAACAGGTACAACAGGTGCGTCGAATACAACAGGTACAACAGGTGTGTCAACAGGTAATACAACAGGTACAACAGGTGGTGTGTTGAATACAACAGGTACAACAGGTGAGTACAACAGGTGTGTCGAATACAACAGGTACAACAGGTGTGTCGAATACAACAACAACAGGTGTGGTACAACAGGTGTGTCGAATACAACAGGTACAACAGGTGTGTCGAATACAACAGGTACAACAGGTGTGTCGAATACAACAGGTACAACAGGTGTGTCGAATACAACAGGTACAACAGGTGCGTCGAATACAACAGGTACAACAGGTGTGTCGAATACAACAGGTACAACAGGTGTGTCGAATACAACAGGTACAACAGGTGTGTCGAATACAACAGGTACAACAGGTGTGTTGAATACAATAGGTACAACAGGTGTGTTGAATACAACAGGTACAACAGGTGCGTCGAATACAACAGGTACAACAGGTGTGTCGAATACAACAGGTACAACAGGTGCGTCGGTACAACAGGTGCATGGAATACAAACTTACAGTGAAATGCTTACTGACAGGCTCTTACCAATAGTGCAAAAGGTATTAGGTGAACAATAGGTAAGTAAAGAAATAAAACAACAGTAAAAAGACAGGTTATATACAGTAGCGAGGCTATACAAGTAGTGAGGCTACATACAGACACCAGTTAGTCAGGCTGATTGAGGTAGTATGTACATGTAGATATGGTTCATGTGAGTATGCATATATGATGAACAGAGAGTAGCAGTAGCATAAAAGAGGGGTTGGCGGGTGGTGGGTGGTGGGACACAATGCAGATAGCCCGGTTAGCCGATTGTTGAGAAGCCTTTTTGTCCTAGACTTGGCACTCCGGTACCGCTTACCATGAGGTAGTAGAGAGAACAGTCTATGACTGGGGTGGCTGGGGTCTTTGACAATTTTTAGGGCCTTCCTCTGACACTGCCTGGTGTACAGGTCCTGGATGGCAGGAAGCTTAGCCCCAGTGATGTACTGGGCCTTACGCACTACCCCTGTAGTGCCTTGCGGTCAGAGGCCGAGCAATTGCCATACCAGGCAGTGATGCAACCAGTCAGGATGCTCTCGATGTTGCAGCTGTAGAAGCTTTTGAGGATCTCAGGACCCATGCCATATCTTTTTAGTCTCCTGAGGGGGAATAGACTTTGTCGTGCCCTCTTCACGACTGTCTTGGTGTGTTTGGACCATTCTAGTTTGTAGTTGATGTGGACACCGAGGAACTTCAAGCTCTCAACCTGCTCCACTACAGCCCCGTCGATGAGAATGGGGACGTGCTCGGTCCTCCATTTCCTGTAGTCCATGATCATCTCCTTAGTCTTGGTTACGTTGAGGGATAGGTTGTTACTCTGGCACCACACGGCCAGGTCTCTGACCTCCTTCCTATAGGCTGTCTCATCGTTGTCGGTGATCAGGCCTACCACTGTTGTGTCGTCTGCAAACTTAATGATGGTGTTGGAGTCGTGCCTGGCCATGCAGTCGTGGGTGAACAGGGAGTACAGGAGGGGACAGAGCACACACTCCTGTGGTGCTTCAGTGTTGAGGATCAGCGTGGCAGATGTGTTGCTACCTACCCTCACCACCTGGGGGCGGCCCGTCAGGAAGTCCCTGATCCAGTTGCAGAGGGTGGTGTTTAGTGCCAGGATCCTTAGCTTAGTGATGAGCTTTGAGGGCACTTTGGTGTGGAACGCTGAGCTGTAGTCAATTAATAGTATTCTCAAATAAGTGTTCCTTTTGTCCACGTGGGAAAGGGCAGTGTGGAGTGCAATAGAGATTGCATCATCTGTGGATCTGTTTGGGCGGTATGCAACTTGGAATGGGTCTAGGGTTTCCGGGATAATGGTGTTGATGTGAGCCATTACCAACCTTTCAAAGCACTTCATGGCTACGGACATGAGTGCTACGGGTCTGTAGTCATTTGCGAAGGTTGCCTTTGTGTTCTTGGGGACAGGGACTATGGTGGTCTGCTTGAAACATGTTGGTATTACAGGCTCAATCAGGGACATGTTGAAAATGTCAGTGAAGACACCTGCCAGTTGGTAAGCACATGCCCGGAGCACACGTCCTGGTAATCAGTCTGGCCCCACAGCCTTGTGTATGTTGACCAACAGAGAGCGTGATCACACAGTCATCCAGAACAGCTGATGCTCTCATGCATGCCTCAGTCTTGCTTGCCTCGAAGCGAGCATAGAAGTGATTTAGCTCGCCTGGTAGGCTCGTGTCACTGGGCAGCTTGCAGCTGTGCTTCCCGTTGTAGTCTGTAATAGTTTGCAAGCCCTGCCACATAAGACGAGCATCGGAGACGGTGTAGTATGATTCAATCTTAGCCCTGTATTGACACTTTGCCTGTTTGATGGTTGTCGCAGGGCAAAGCAGGATTTCTTGTACGCTTCCGGGTTAGAGTCCCGCACCTTGACAGCGGCAGCTCTACCCTTTAGCTCAGTGCAAATGTTGCCTGTAATCCATGGCTTCTGTTTGGGGTATGTATGTACAGTCACTGTGGGGACGACGTCCTCGATACACTTATTGATAAAGCCAGTGACTGATGTGGTGTGCTCCTCAATGCCATCGGAACAGTCCCGAAACATGTTCCAGTCTGTGATAGCAAAACAGTCCTGTAGTTTAGCATCTGCTTCATCTGACCACTTTTTTATAGACCGAGTCACTGGTGCTTCCTGCTTTAATTTTAGATTGAAGCAAGAATCAGGAGGATAGAGTTGTGGTCGGATTTACCAAATGGAGGGCGAGGGAGAGCTTTGTACGCTTCTCTGTGTGTGGAATACAGGTGAACTAGAATTGTTTTCCCTCTGGTTGATGGAAATTTGGTAGAACTGATTTAAGTTTTCCTGCATTAAAGTCTCCGGCCACTAGGAGCGCCACCTCTGTGTGAGTGGTTTCCTGTTTGCTTATTTCCTTATACAGCTGACTGAGTGCGGACTTAGTGCCAGCATCTGTCTGTGGTGGTAAATAAACAGCCACGAAAAGTATAGATGAAAACTCTGTAGGCAAGTAGTGTGGTCTGCAATTTATCGCAATATACCCTATTTCAGGCGTGCAAAATCTAGAGACTTCCTTAGATTTCGTGCACCAGCTGTTGTTTACAAATATGCACAGATCCCCCCCACCCTCGTCTTACCAGAGTGTGCTGTTCTATCTTGCCGGTGCGGCATATA
Organism: Oncorhynchus nerka; assembly: GCF_034236695.1. Classification (NCBI taxonomy): domain Eukaryota; kingdom Metazoa; phylum Chordata; class Actinopteri; order Salmoniformes; family Salmonidae; genus Oncorhynchus; species Oncorhynchus nerka. Next base: position 56,509,975 of record NC_088398.1, on the reverse strand, counting down.
TCCTACTAGCTGAATATCCATGTCGTCATTCAGCCACGATTCCGTGAAACATAGGATATTACAGTTTTTGATGTCCCGTTGGTAGGATATTCGTGATCGTACCTCGTCTAATTTATTGTCCAATGATTGCACGTTGGCGAGTAGTATTGACGGTAACGGCAGCTTTCCCAGTCGCCTTCTCCGGGTTCTGACCAGTCATCCGGCTATTTGTCCTCTGTACCTGCATCGCTTTCTCTTGAAAATAACGGGGATGTTGGTCCTGTGGGGTGTCTTGTGCATCACCTTTGTTGTAGAAAATATCTTTGTCTAATCCGAGGTGAGTGATCGCTGTTTTTTGCTGTAATGTGTTTACAGCCTTGTTAGTGAGCATTTCTCCTTTTCCAAGATAATCCATCCACCTGATAGGTGTGGCATATCAAGAAGCTGATTAAACAGCATGATCATTATACAGGTGCACCTGTACCTAGCACCTTATACAGGTGCTAGGGACAATAAAAGGCCACACTAAAATTTGCAGTTTTGTCACACAACACAATGCCACAGAGTATTTATGTCTGTAATAAAGCCTTTTTGTGGGGAAAAACTCATTCTGAGGCCCACCCATGACTGCACAACTGCCCAGTCATGTGAAATCCATAGATACACACACAGTCAGATACACAGACAGAAACAAGAGAGGAACAGACGCTAACAAACAAGTGGCCTTATTACTAGAGCAGTGTCGTGGCTTTAGTCATCCACGGCCCTGTGGGTTTTCAGTCCCCAGGACACACTCACAACAACAGGCCACATGCTGGCATCTTCATCCTGCTTTACTCTCAGTTGCATCACACACACACACACACACACACACACACACACACACACACACACACACACACACACGCACACGCACGAACGAACGAATGCACTCACACATCAAGCAGCCATCCTCCATGGTCCGTACCAATTTTAACTGCCTATGTTTGGCCAAGCTGTTGGTTGTCAGCCTCCTACATACACTATACACACAAAAGTATGTGGACACCCTTTCAAATGAGTGAATTTGGCTATTTCAGCCACACCCATTGCTGACAGGTGTATAAAATGGAGCACACTGCCATGCAATCTCCATAGACAAACATTGGCAGTAGAATGCCTTACTGAAGAGCTCAGTGACTTTCAATGTGACACCGTCATAGAATGCCGCCTTCACAAGTCAGTTTGTCAAACTTCTGCGATTCTGTGCTTCCAACTTTGTGGCAACAGTTTGCGGAATGCCCATCAACCCCATCGAACACCTTTGGGATGAATGGAAGCCAGGCGATCGATAAACTGGGCTACTCATTCTTTGCAGCTGCAGCACGAACAGAAGTATGGAGAAGCACGTTTTATGTTTTGTAATAGTGTTGAAAAAAATCAGTGTTGACAGTGCTGAATAAAAACTTAAAACAAACTCACTCAGAAAAAGCAGCTCTTTGCTGTATTCTTTGACAGTTTCTCAGTGGACATGGTTTTAAACGTTATTAAATCTGACTTAGGCCAGTAGCCTATAAAACCTTTCTGTGACCAGGGTCATGGAAGCTCTGCAGGCACGGTGATTGAGCTATCCGATTGGCCAGTGCAGAAGGGACACTCGATTTAGCCACAGTCTCCCGGTCTGCCGGGTAGGGGTAGTTCGTCTAATCAGACAAATAAAATTGTTAGAAATGGGAACACTTTGCTTACCCAGTGTGCAGAGCTTTAGAATCAAGTGCACCTATCGCCAACAGTGCAACACAAAATATGTGTTATCTGTACTGACCCCTTGAATAAAGTGTAGTAGACTAGACAAGGCCTTAGGCCATCCTCATGGTAAAACAGCTCTGATTCATTCACTTCTTATTCCAGTCAAGCTGTGATGAGCTAAAGGCGTCAGGTAGAGGAGAGGGACAATCAATAGTTTTGTCTGACAACTGTTAACGAGAGTCCCATGTCTTAGTGTATTGACTGTGGGGTTACATTGTTGTACTATTTATTTTCTTAACCTAGTGGGAATCAATTAGTCGTACAAATATAGATCACACTAACGTTCTGCTGTTTTTCTGTTGTGTTATCATGTCTACCCCTTAAAACTGTGGGAAAGATTGGACATTTAATTCGCAGACTCTTGACACAAACCCAACCTGACACCAACAGAAACACACACCAGAACAATCCTCCTCAGAGTCAGAAGAATATGGACAGGAAACAAAGGGAAAAGCAAAGTGAAGTCGATATTTTTCAGAGAGAGTGTTCGGATTTTAATAGGCAAGAGGGCAGATGAGAGAAAGAGGGAAAGAGAGAGAGAGAGAGAGTGTGTGTGTGTGGCAAGGAGAGATCAGTCCGCCTGCCTCACACAGCCCAGTCAGAAGATCCCATGTCAATCAGAGCATGGCCTTTTAGCCACACACTCTGTCAGAGATGCCAGTTTGACAGACGATACAGAACCCAGGCAACATTTCTCCGGCATGGAAGAGGTGTAGGGGGGAGGGAGGAGGAGTGAAGGAGGGAGGGATGAGGGGTTGTAGAAGGTTGGAGGGAGTGAGGGAGTACAGGAGTGGAGAGAGAGAGAGAGACAGAAAGAGAGAAGTGAAAGAGAGTGATGGAGGAAGAGAGGCACAGAGAGAGAGAGAGAGACGAAGACAGGGAGGAGGGTTGATGAAACACAACTGCCAATTTGCTGCTTTCCATTGCCTATATCGTTAAGGTTTCAGGCTGTGTAGTTGGTTGCAGACCCAGTCGTCCATCCACCTCACCCGCAGCCCAAGCAGAGCCTAAAACAAACAACAGACCTCTTGCTTATTCATCTGAGCCCTCCACTCATTAGCATCTCAACCATTAGCGCCTCGCTAGCTAACATTTCTCCTCACTTCTCTGTTCCATCAGTCGTCAGGTCGACAGGCTGCCGGTCATGGAGTAAAGGCCGCTCACACGCCCTGCAACACAAACACTAACTAGCCGCTTTGCAAACACTCAACTTTTATTTGCATCTATTTATTTGTTTGACGGTTATTTTCGGGTTTGTCTCAGATTCCAAGGACATTAGCTACTGTAGCAGCTACCAGCAAGAATATTAGTATTGGGACTGAGGGGATTCAAAACAGATGTCTACAGAGGTTTAGAGACGTTTCTTTATAGAGAGCTACAGTAGGAAGATATTAGGAGGATATACCATGGTAGCATGGATTTACATGGCGTTTTCACAATCCTCTTTTACTAGATGACGAATGACAAAGGAAAGCTTCCCTGTTGACCTTTACCAAGTCCTTTGTTTTGGATTGGCCCTAGAGTCCCTGGTCAAAAGTAGTGCACTGTAAAGGGAATAGGGTGTCATTCGGGATGCAAACCCTGTACATTCTGTGGGGGATGTGACCGGCTGGCTGGCTGGCAGGGTTTAGGCAGTGACTATAGAACCAGTGTTCTGTGACGTCTTGTCCTGAGGGACCCTGTTCCACATAAAGGCACACGGAAACCCTGCAACCTTATTCTCTCCTCTATATTCTCTCCTCTTTGCTTTGCTTTCCTCTCCTCATCCTATCCTCCCTCCTCTCTTCTTTACTCTCCACTCTTCTCCCGTCTCATCTCCTCTCTCCACTCTCCCTCACCCCAACCACGTCACCAACCCGAGACAAAGGATTGGTGGCATCACTGCAAACCTCCACATTGTTCTCGACAGAAGCACAGACTGAGGCTATAAGCACACTCATCATGCATAAGAATGCCATGGATCATTCTAATGTAACGCCGATATCATGAATGCTTCTAAAACACATTTAGTGCGATCGAGGTTAGAGTGTTACACTAAGAGCTGAGGAGAGTGAGAGATTTTGCCCAGAGCTCTATGGGCCCTGGTCAAAAGTAGTGCATTATAAAGGGAATAGTGTGCCATTTGGGACACATCCTCTAAGAGACTCTGAAGTCAGCAGCATCGATGTGGGAAAATCAGAATCTCAGTTGGGGAACTCATTTGAGGTCATATCCTGCCTAGGGGGAAGTGGGGTTTTCTGTTCCCTCCTCTGACTCCCTATCCCGCTTCCTCTCGCTCTCTTTTCCTCTCTCCCTCCCTCACCCCCCTCTCCTATGATGGCAAGCCGGAGCTAACGAGCACTTTGTCAGGTTGGTTGTTCTAATTAAGTCAATTAGTGGAATGCAGGGGCAGATGGCAAGAAGAAGAAGAGAAGGGAAATGATCAACATCATGCTTTCTATCTAAAGCTTCCCTCTTAGTTATCCCTGGAGCATTACAGCACCACTCTACCCCCACTACAGCTGTGAGAGGTAGGGGCTCTGGGAGGTGAGCTGGGCTTTGTCCCAAATGGCACCCTATTTCCTATATAGTGCATTACTTTTGACCAGGGCGGCTGGGGAAAATCAGAGCACTATAAAGGGGATAGGTTGCATTTGGGATGCATTCCTGCAGTACACCATAGATCGAAAGGGTGAGCGAGGGCATGTGGGTCATCCAAGGTTAAATCTCTGACTTTATCATGGCAGCCTTCTGAACCATATGTAGCTGATCCTTACATATAGGAACACAGGGACACTCAGACCTAAAAAGATGTCTGGGGCCTCCCGAGTGGCGCAGCGGTCCAAGGCACTGCATCGCAGTGTTGCGGCGTCACTACAGCCTGAGGTTCGAGTCAGGCACACATTTGGTGCAGCATCGTGTGGGTTAGGGGAGAGTTTGGCCAGGGGGGTTAATCACGCTCTATCGACTCATTGGTCGTCAGATGAACAGTGTTTCCTCCAACACATTGGTGCAGCTGGCTTCTGGGTTAAGATAGCGGGTGTTAAGAAGCGCGCTTTGTCGGGTTAAGTTTCGGAGGATGCTTGATCCTCTCCTGAGCCCATTGGGTAGTTGCAGTTATGAGACAAGATTGTAATCATGAAATTGTGGAGAAAAGGGGGTAAAAATAAACAAATAAAAGCAGGCTGGACTCTTTTCTAAATGGTTTTGATTGCTCTTTTGACTCGTTAAAAGTCCATTGAGCAGACCAGAACATTAGAACGATAGTGTGGTGTCTCAGATGTGCTGGCCTGAGATGTGCTGGCCTCTGCAGAGGGAGATGGGTAATGACTGTGAGACTAAATCAAAAGAGGAGGAAGACTAGAAGATTGGGCACTAATGCAGACACCACTCTGATTGGCTCCTAACTCCTTTGGTACCATCATACACATTTTGGGGCAGGCTGTGCTGTGCTGTGTTCACCATGTACACACACACACACACACACACACACACACACACACACACACACACACACACACACACACACACCTTATGACAGATGGCTACAGAGAACCACCAGGGCAATCAATATTACAAAGCAGAAAATATGCTGAACTAGGGGAATCTCTCTGCGGCTTCAAGCCAAGCTTGAAGAATACCTACCAAGAAACATTTGCTTCCTATTTCAAAGTTGCATTCTGGAGTTTAGACAAGAAGCAGGAGGCAAGAGGCAAGCGATCAGAGAGCATGCAGGGAATCTGACTTTTCAAAGTGTTTGGGGAGGAAGATAACATTTCATTGACCTTTTCTGATACATTAAAACAACAAATAGGTCTCCAATAGTGTTCAAAAAATGACAGAAGTTTGTTACAAAAAATTAACTTAAAATACTGCATAGTCAATATACACTGCTCAAAAAAATAAAGGGAACACTAAAATAACACATCCTAGATCTGATTGAATGAAATATTCTTATTAAATACTTTTTTCTTTACGTAGTTGAATGTGCTGACAACCAAATCACACAAAAATGATCAATGAAAATCAAATTTATCAACCCATGGAGGTCTGGATTTGGAGTCACACTCAAAATTAAAGTGGAAAACCACACTACAGGCTGATCCAACTTTGATGTAATGTCCTTAAAACAAGTCAAAATGAGTCTCAGTAGTGTGTGTGGCCTCCACGTGCCTGTATGTCCTCGCTACAACGCCTGGGCATGCACCTGATGAGGTGGCGAATGGTCTCCTGAGGGATCTCCTCCCAGACCTGGACTAAAGCATCCGCCAACTCCTGGACAGTCTGTGGTGCAACGTGGCGTTGGTGGATGGAGCGAGACATGATGTCCCAGATGTGCTCAATTGGATTCCGGTCTGGGGAACGGGCGGGCCAGTCCATAGCATCAATGCCTTCCTCTTGCAGGAACTGCTGACACACTCCAGCCACATGAGGTCTAGCATTGTCTTGCATTAGGAGGAACCCAGGGCCAACCGCACCAGCATATGGTCTCACAAGGGGTCTGAGGATCTCATCTCGGTACCTAATGGCAGTCAGGCTACCTCTGGCGAGCACATGGAGGGCTGTGCGGCCCCCCAAAGAAATGCCACCCCACACCATGACTGACCCACCGCCAAACCGGTCATGCTGGAGGATGTTGCAGGCAACAGAACGTTCTCCACGGCGTCTCCAGACTCTGTCACCTCTGTCACATGTGCTCAGTGTGAACCTGCTTTCATCTGTGAAGAGCACAGGGCGCCAGTGGCGAATTTGCCAATCTTGGTGTTCTCTGGCTGTAAGCCCAACCCCCACCTGTGGACGTCGGGCCCTCATACCACCCTCATGGAGTCTGTTTCTGACCATTTGAGCAGACACATGCACATTTGTGGCCTGCTGGAGGTCATTTTGCAGGGTTCTGGCAGTGCTCCTCCTGCTCCTCCTTGCACAAAGGTGGAGGTAGCGGTCCTGCTGCTGGGTTGTTGCCCTCCTACGGCCTCCTCCACGTCTCCTGATGTACTGGCCTGTCTCCTGGTAGCGCCTCCATGCTCTGGACACTACGCTGACAGACACAGCAAACCTTCTTGCCACAGCTCGCATTGATGTCCCATCCTGGATGAGCTGCACTACCTGAGCCACTTGTGTGGGTTGTAAACTGTGAAAGCACCGCCAGCATTCAAAAGTGACCAAAACATCAGCCAGGAAGCATAGGAACTGAGAAATGGTCTGTAGTCACCACCTGCAGAACCACTCCTTTATTGGGGGTGTCTTGCTAATTGCCTATAATTTACACCTGTTGTCTATTCCATTTGCACAACAGCATGTGAAATGTATTGTCAATCAGTGTTGCTTCCTAAGTAGACAGTTTGATTTCACAGAAGTGTGATTGACTTGGAGTTACATTGTGTTGTTTAAGTGTTCCCTTTATTTTTTGAGCAGTGTATTATTATAATATAATACACAGGACATATACACTAAGACAGGACAAATACACACAGAACAAAATATTAAGAATATCTGCTCTGTCCATGACATAGACTAACCAGGTGAATCTAGGTGAAAGTTATGATCCCTATTGATGTCACCTGTTAAATCCACTTCAATCAGTGTAGATGAAGGGGTGGAGACAAGTTAAAGAAGGATTTTGTTAACTTTCAGACAATTGAGACATGGTTTGTGTGAGAGTGTCATTCAGAGGGTGAATGGGGTATGGTAGTATGTGCCAGGCGCACCGGTTTGTGTCAAGAACTGCTCAACACTTTCCTGTGTGTATAATGAATGACGCACCACCCAATGGACATCCAGCCATCTTGACACAACTGTGGGAACCATTGGAGTCAACATGGGCCAGCACCTTATAGAGTCTGTTCTGAGGGCAAAAGTGCAACTCACTATTAGGAAGGTGTTCCTAATGTTTTGTACGCTCATATCATTTTCTGATTCCCTTTTGCTCTCTCACACATACTCTATCTCTCTCTATCGCATTAGGCCTTACAGTACCTGGCCTATGTACCTGGTCCATGTTGGTCTGAGATACAGGCAGTGGGTGAGGCAGGTTGACCTGGTGAGGGCATCCCCGGGGCCATGGTGTCTGAGCCCCTATTAGGCTGATGGGAGCTGGCAGCCTGGCAGCTGGTACTGGACCTAGAGTTAGCTAACAGCTAGTCTAGCACACACACACACACACACACACACACAGCTCTGCTCAACCCTCCTCATGCCACCCTAATTAACAGAAGAAGCCTTGACTAACTACTAATTGAAAGATAATTAGCTGGGGTAACGTGTGTGTGTGTGGTGTGTTTAAACGCACTCTGAAATGTCATAAGCTACTGTACATTTCCATCCAGATGAGTTTCCATCAAACTGAGTTGTTGCAGATAAAAAACTGTGCGTGATGACGTAGTGCACATAAAATAACTTTTACGGTTAAATTCCCATGTACCAAATAAAAAATGCAAAAAGTTCAAAGTTAAATTGGTTTCCATCGCATTTTCAACTCTACTGATGGTTTTGTCACAATAAATGTGCGTTATATAGAGAAAGTGCCCACACTGGTCTTGGCAAGTGCTCTCTAGCCAACAGCTGGCAGATACAGTGCAGGTATAGCCTACATGCTGAGAATATTATGGACAAAAGAGACAGCTAAGCATCGGTCATCATGTCACCAGAATAAGACCATCGATAGTTATTGAAAGGAGCATCAAGCTCATCACCGTGCACTTTCACCACTCTGTGAAGTTCATCCTTTATTTCATCTGTAGCCTAATAGACTGCATGCTTTCTCGAATCTTGGTGGGAGGACCCCATTTCTCGCATAATGCATTTTACCAACACAAACCAAATCTATTTGTAAAGTTTACAGACAGATTTGCTGTTTGCATCAGGCCTGTTGTGACATGTTTGATCCAACATGCACTATACTCATAAAACAAGTTGGATGGAAACCTGGTTAGTGAATACAAAATTGCAAGAACATCACTATAGGGTCATATGTTAACAGAATGTTTAATTTAGACTATGAAACACAACAACTATGTTTCAAGTGAGAATTAGGCAGGTCTGATGATTGCCTACTTTATTCATTTTTGCAAAAAAAGTAGTGTGTAGTTCCACTGCTACATGGCAAAAAATGATTAACTACTGAAAAAACTACTAGATTAGAATTATGTTCAACTACCACTAAGTTACTGTAAAATGTATTTAAATTACTAGTTGAAATACATGTAGTTAACTACTCCCCAACACTGAATACTGGTTTGTTGAGTGTTCCAGAAACATGTTGGGCGATCTGGCACAATTAGGAAAGTCATCATCTGTGAAAAATAGAAAGAGACAATCTATTAAAAAACAATGATAATATGTTCCCACTGGAATTAGATCCCAGCTGATCTTAAATACCTAGGTACAATCTTTACTTGGTAATAACATAGAAAGATATGGTGTAGAAAGCCACAGCTAGAGGGCTCATACAAATTGAAGAGAAGAATGGAAGTATTCATTCAGAACATATAATTTAGAATTTAGAACTAATTTACAACATGGAAGGAACCCAAGAGTAATTGGAACTTTACAATATGTTCTATATTTCCACTACAGCCTAGGATTCAACCCATACATGCCGGCAGCAGCAGCCTATTGGCTAACTCGTGACAAGCTAGTGTTTTCCCCAAAAAACAGTACTGACAGTTTAGCATATCCCTGGGAAGACTGTTTGATTCATGTACTATCTATTATTCATCCTATTGACTTCACTGCTGACTGAGACACAGAATCAAAGTGTGAAAGAGCGAGAGAGAGAGAGAGAGAGAGAGAGAGAGAGAGGGGGAGAGAGAAAGAGAGGGAGGGAGAGAGAGAGAGAGAGAGGGGGAGAGAGAAAGAGAGGGAGGGAGAGATAGAGAGAGAGAGAGAGAGAGAGAGAGAGAGAGAGAGAGAGAGAGAGAGAGAGAGAGAGAGAGAGAGAGAGAGAAAGAATGAGAGAGAGAGAGAGAGAGAGAGAGAGAGAGAGAGAGAATGAGAGAGAGAGAGAGACAGAGAGAGAGAGAGAGAGAGAGAGAGAGCGAGAGAGAGAGAGAGAGAGAGAAAATGAGAGAGAGAGAGAGAGAGAGAGAGAGAGAGAGAGAGAGAGAGAAAATGAGAGAGAGAGAGAGAGAGAGAGAGAGAGAGAGAGAGAGAATGAGAGAGAGAGAGAGAGAGAGAGAGAGAGAGAGAGAGAGAAGAATGAGAGAGAGCGAGAGAGAGAGAGAATGAGAGAGAGAGAGAGAGAGAGAGAGAGAGAGAGAATGAGAGAGAGAGAGAGAGCGAGAGAGAGAGAGAGAGAGAATGAGAGAGAGAGAGAGAGACAAAAAGCCTTTTCCTATGTTTATCGTGAGCCAGCCAACCAGCCTGAGACACTGATACAGGTTTGTGACACACACAAGTGCTCATCTCTGCACAGGGAGATTGGGAGGGAGAGATAAAACAGGGAAGTGAGAGTTGTAACTGCTGGTGCAGACAAGGCAGCATTCTCTCATAGCCCAACCATTTACCAAACAGATAAGACTGACTCAACGGATAGTATGAAATCTCAGTTGTGGCACCCTATTCCCTATAAAGTGCATTACTGTTGATCAAGGCCCCACATACTGTAAGTAGTGCATTACAAAGGGAATAGGGGGCCATTTGGGACACAAACAGAGTAATATGATGTCTCACGTACGCAAAGACAGAGCCAGCCAAGGACTCGGTTCTCTCAAGGCACCAGCCGCCTCATCACCAGTCATGTGAACGTGGAAGCTCCTTAGTGAGGATACTCCTTAGTGAGGATACTCCTTAGTGAGGTAGCATCCCAAATGCCACTCTATGGGCCCTGGTCAGAAGTAGTGCACTATAAAGGGAATAGGGTGCCATTTGGGACGAAACCAAAAGACACTGTCCTCCTTGTTCCCTAACTAACCATGGCTCCTCGTCCAACCCTTGTTTCCTGGCCCTCTGTTAAAATGGTGTTCTCTTACCGGGAGGGGCCCCTAGAGACAACACACAGCTTCAGCTCTGGGCACACACTGGCCTGGGGAGGACACTGTCTCTACCTGTCCCACTGTCTCTACCTGTCCCACTGTCTCTCCCTGTCCCTCTGTCTCGCTCTGTCCCTCTGTCTCTCTCTGTTACACTGTCTCTACCTGCCCCGCTGTCTCTACCTGTCCCAATGTTTTTTTTACCTGGCCTACTGTATACACCTGTCCCATTTTAACTAGCTGTCCCAATGTCTCTAACTGTCCCACTGTCTCTACCTGTCCCACTGTCGCTACCGGTCCCACTGTCTCTACCTGTCACACTCTCTACTTATTTCTCAACCCCCAGAACACACAGGGGTAGATACTGTTTCTACCTGTCACACTCTCTACTTATTTCTCAACCCCCAGAACACACAGGGGTAGATACTGTTTCTACCTGTCACACTCTCTACTTATTTCTCAACCCCCAGAACACACAGGGGTAGATACTGTTTCTACCTGTCACACTCTCTACTTATTTCTCAACCCCCAGAACACACAGGGGTAGATACTGTTTCTACCTGTCACACTCTCTACTTATTTCTCAACCCCGAGAACACACAGGGGTAGATACTGTTTCTACCTGTCACACTCTCTACTTATTTCTCAACCCCCAGAACACACAGGGGTAGATACTGTTTCTACCTGTCACACTCTCTACTTATTTCTCAACCCCCAGAACACACAGGGGTAGATACTGTTTCTACCTTTGCCACTGCTCACAGAGCACACTGCCCAGGAGGACATAGAGTTTGTGTATAGAGGAACACAGTTATAAAAAATGAAGATCTGTTAGTTATGACTGCACTCTAATTTGAAGTAACGTGGCTGTTCACACAGACACCTTATCATGTTGTAACACATTGGGGCTGTTGCACAGACACCTTATCCTGTTGTAACACATTGGGGCTGTTCAGATAGACAGCTTGTCCTGTTGTAACACATTGGGGCTGTTCACATAGACACCTTGTTCTGTTGTAACACATTGGGGCTGTTCACATAGACACCTTATCCTGTTGTAACACATTGGGGCTGTTCACACAGACACCTTATCCTGTTGTAACACATTGGGGCTGTTGCACAGACACCTTATCATGTTGTAACACATTGGGGCTGTTCACATAGACACCTTATCCTGTTGTAACACATTGGGGCTGTTCACATAGACACCTTATCCTGTTGTAACACATTGGGGCTGTTCACATAGACACCTTATCCTGTTGTAACACATTGGGGCTGTTCACATAGACACCTTATCCTGTTGTAACACATTGGGGCTGTTCACATAGACACCTTATCCTGTTGTAACACATTGGGGCTGTTCACATAGACACCTTATCCTGTTGTAACACATTGGGGCTGTTCACATAGACACCTTATCCTGTTGTAACACATTGGGGCTGTTCACATAGACACCTTATCCTGTTGTAACACATTGGGGCTGTTCACATAGACACCTTGTCCTGTCTGTAATACATTGGGGCTGTTCACACAGACACCTTATCCTGACACCTTATCATGTTGTAACACATTGGGGCTGTTCACATAGACACCTTATCCTGTTGTAACACATTGGGGCTGTTCACATAGACACCTTATCCTGTTGTAACACATTGGGGCTGTTCACATAGACACCTTATCCTGTTGTAACACATTGGGGCTGTTCACATAGACACCTTATCCTGTTGTAACACATTGGGGCTGTTCACATAGACACCTTGTCCTGTCTGTAATACATTGGGGCTGTTCACACAGACACCTTACCATGCTGTAACACATTGGGGCTGTTCACATAGACACCTTATCCTGTTGTAACACATTGGGGCTGTTCACATAGACACTGTATCCTGTTGTAACACATTGGGGCTGTTCACATAGACACCTTATCCTGTTGTAACACATTGGGGTTGTTCACATAGACACCTTATCCTGTTGTAACACATTGGGGCTGTTCACATAGACACCTTATCCTGTTGTAACACATTGGGACTGTTCACATAGACACCTTGTCCTGGCTGTAATACATTGGGGCTGTTCAACACATTGACACACCTTATCCTTGTTGTAAAACATTTGGGGCTGACACCTTATCCTGTCTGTAATACAGACACACTTATCATGTTGTAACACATTGGGGCTGTTCACATAGACACCTTATCCTGTTGTAACACATTGGGGCTGTTCACATAGACACCTTATCCTGTTGTAACACATTGGGGCTGTTCACATAGACACCTTATCCTGTTGTAACACATTGGGGCTGTTCACATAGACACCTTATCCTGTTGTAACACATTGGGGCTGTTCACATAGACACCTTGTCCTGTCTGTAATACATTGGGGCTGTTCACACAGACACCTTACCATGTTGTAACACATTGGGGCTGTTCACATAGACACCTTATCCTGTTGTAACACATTGGGGCTGTTCACATAGACACCTTATCCTGTTGTAACACATTAGGGCTGTTGCACATTGGGGCTGTTCACATAGACACCTTATCCTGTTGTAACACATTGGGGCTGTTCACATAGACACCTTATCCTGTTGTAACACATTGGGGCTGTTCACATAGACACCTTATCCTGTTGTAACACATTAGGGCTGTTGCACAGACACCTTATCCTGTTGTAACACATTGGGGCTGTTCACATAGACACCTTATCCTGTTGTAACACATTGGGACTGTTCACATAGACACCTTATCCTGTTGTAACACATTGGGGCTGTTCACATAGACACCTTATCCTGTTGTAACACATTGGGGTTGTTCACACAGACACCTTATCCATGTTGTAACACATTGGGGCTGTTCACATAGACACCTTGCCCTGTTGTAACACATTGGGGCTGTTCAGACACAGACACCTTACCATGTTGTAACACATTGGGGCTGTTCACATAGACACCTTATCCTGTCTGTAATACATTGGGGCTGTTCACACAGACACCTTACCATGTTGTAACACATTGGGGCTGTTCACATAGACACCTTATCCTGTTGTAACACATTGGGGTTGTTCACACAGACACCTTATCCTGTTGTACAGACACCTTATCCTGTTGTAACACATTGGGGCTGTTCACATAGACACCTTATCCTGTTGTAACACATTAGGGCTGTTGCACAGACACCTTATCCTGTTGTAACACATTGGGGCTGTTCACATAGACACCTTATCCTGTTGTAACACATTGGGGTTGTTCACATAGACACCTTATCCTGTTGTAACACATTGGGGCTGTTCACATAGACACCTTATCCTGTTGTAACACATTGGGGCTGTTCACATAGACACCTTGTCCTGTCTGTAATACATTGGGGCTGTTCACACAGACACCTTACCATGTTGTAACACATTGGGGCTGTTCACATAGACACCTTATCCTGTTGTAACACATTGGGGCTGTTCACATAGACACCTTATCCTGTTGTAACACATTGGGGCGGTTCACAGACACCTTATCCTGTTGTAACACATTGGGGCTGTTCACATAGACACCTTATCCTGTTGTAACACATTGGGGCTGTTCACATAGACACCTTATCCTGTTGTAACACATTGGGGCTGTTCACATAGACACCTTATCCTGTTGTAACACATTAGGGCTGTTGCACAGACACCTTATCCTGTTGTAACACATTGGGGCTGTTCACATAGACACCTTATCCTGTTGTAACACATTGGGGCTGTTCACATAGACACCTTATCCTGTTGTAACACATTGGGGCTGTTCACATAGACATATTATCCTGTTGTAACACATTGGGGCTGTTCACATAGACACCTTATCCTGTTGTAACACATTGTGGCTGTTCACATAGACACCTTATCCCGTTGTAACACATTGGGGTTGTTCACACAGACACCTTATCCTGTTGTAACACATTGGGGCTGTTCACATATACACCTTATCCTGTTGTAACACATTGGGGCTGTTCACATAGACACCTTATCCTGTTGTAACACATTGGGGCTGTTCACACAGACACCTTATCCTGTTGTAACACATTGGGGCTGTTCACACAGACACCTTATCCTGTTGTAACACATTGGGGCTGTTCACATAGACACCTTATCCTGTTGTAACACATTGGGGCTGTTCACACAGACACCTTACCTGTTGTAACACATTGGGGCTGTTCACATAGACACCTTATCCTGTTGTAACACATTGGGGCTGTTTATCCTGTTGTAACACACATAGACACCTTATCCTGTTGTAACACATTGGGGCTGTTCACATAGACACCTTATCCTGTTGTAACACATTGGGGCTGTTCACATAGACACCTTATCCTGTTGTAACACATTGGGGCTGTTCACATAGACACCTTATCCTGTTGTAACACATTGGGGCTGTTCACATAGACACCTTGTCCTGTCTGTAATACATTGGGGCTGTTCACACAGACACCTTACCATGTTGTAACACATTGGGGCTGTTCACATAGACACCTTATCCTGTCTGTAATACATTGGGGCTGTTCACACAGACACCTTACCATGTTGTAACACATTGGGGCGGTTCACATAGACACCTTATCCTGTTGTAACACATTGGGGTTGTTCACACAGACACCTTATCCTGTTGTAACACATTGGGGCTGTTCACATAGACACCTTATCCTGTTGTAACACATTGGGGCTGTTCACATAGACACCTTGTCCTGTCTGTAATACATTGGGGCTGTTCACACAGACACCTTACCATGTTGTAACACATTGGGGCTGTTCACATAGACACCTTATCCTGTTGTAACACATTGGGGCTGTTCACATAGACACCTTATCCTGTTGTAACACATTGGGGCTGTTCACATAGACACCTTATCCTGTTGTAACACATTGGGGCTGTTCACATAGACACCTTGTCCTGTCTGTAATACATTGGGGCTGTTCACACAGACACCTTGTCCTGTCTGTAATACATTGGGGCTGTTCACACAGACACCTTACCATGTTGTAACACATTGGGGCTGTTCACATAGACACCTTATCCTGTTGTAACACATTGGGGCTGTTCACACAGACACCTTACCATGTTGTAACACATTGGGGCTGTTCACATAGACACCTTATCCTGTTGTAACACATTGGGGCTGTTCACATAGACACCTTATCCTGTTGTAACACATTAGGGCTGTTGCACAGACACCTTATCCTGTTGTAACACATTGGGGCTGTTCACATAGACACCTTATCCTGTTGTAACACATTGGGGCTGTTCACATAGACACCTTATCCTGTTGTAACACATTGGGGCTGTTCACATAGACACCTTATCCTGTTGTAACACATTAGGGCTGTTGCACAGACACCTTATCCTGTTGTAACACATTGGGGCTGTTCACATAGACACCTTATCCTGTTGTAACACATTGGGGCTGTTCACATAGACACCTTATCCTGTTGTAACATATTGGGGCTGTTCACATAGACACCTTATCCTGTTGTAACACATTGGGGCTGTTCACATAGACATCTTATCCTGTTGTAACACATTGGGGCTGTTCACATAGACACCTTATCCTGTTGTAACACATTGGGGCTGTTCACATAGACACCTTATCCTGTTGTAACACATTGGGGCTGTTCACATAGACACCTTATCCTGTTGTAACACATTGGGGCTGTTCACATAGACACCTTATCCTGTTGTAACACATTGGGGCTGTTCACATAGACACCTTATCCTGTTGTAACACATTGGGGCTGTTCACATAGACACCTTATCCTGTTGTAACACATTGGGGCTGTTCACATAGACACCTTATCCCGTTGTAACACATTGGAGTTGTTCACACAGACACCTTATCCTGTTGTAACACATTGGGGCTGTTCACATAGACACCTTATCCTGTTGTAACACATTGGGGCTGTTCACATAGACACCTTATCCTGTTGTAACACATTGGGGCTGTTCACACAGACACCTTATCCTGTTGTAACACATTGGGGTTGTTCACACAGACACCTTATCCTGTTGTAACACATTGGGGCTGTTCACATAGACACCTTGTCCTGTCTGTAATACATTGGGGCTGTTCACACAGACACCTTACCATGTTGTAACACATTGGGGCTGTTCACATAGACACCTTATCCTGTTGTAACACATTGGGGCTGTTCACATAGACACCTTATCCTGTTGTAACACATTAAGGCTGTTGCACAGACACCTTATCCTGTTGTAACACATTGGGGCTGTTCACATAGACACCTTATCCTGTTGTAACACATTGGGGCTGTTCACATAGACACCTTATCCTGTTGTAACATATTGGGGCTGTTCACATAGACACCTTATCCTGTTGTAACACATTGGGGCTGTTCACATAGACACCTTATCCTGTTGTAACACATTGGGGCTGTTCACATAGACACCTTATCCTGTTGTAACACATTGGGGCTTCATGGTTAAAGACATGCTCTGCTACTTTGGCAACTAAGAAAGTCTTTTTTAAACCTCCCGCTTTGGGCTGGATGTGTCAATATGTAGTTCATACATGCATAATCTATGAGCAGAATCACTGTCGTACCTCAATTAGCTATGAAATCCATAGTTTGAAAGCAACTGTTTTCTTGAAGCTGTCCTGTACCATTTTCCCTACATTTTCCCCAACGTGGGTTAGCCCCCTAGCATTTTGTGTTATATCCTATTTAGCTTCAGTGCCTCACATTTGAGTGACAGCTAGCAAGAGGCCTGCCCAGCGTTTTCCAATGAGGTTGCAGGGCGAGCCACACGGCTTAGTGGACACAGCAGAAATAGAGAGAGAGAGAGAGAGAGAGAGAGAGAGAGAGAGAGAGAGTAATGACGTGGTGCACATGCCTGCACATATCTGACGTAGTAAGCAGTTTTCAGAGACCACTTTTGGCTCGTGAGTGCTACTTTCAAAATTACTAATTTAACAGCGTCCTTGGTCTGCCCCCAAATGAACCCAGGCATGCTGGACCTGAATCAATCAATCACCCCATGCCATCCACAAAAAGCAGGGAGAGACAAGCAGCAGAAAGAGAGGGAGGATGGACATGGATTTGGGAGTTGATAAGGAGAGGATAGAAGAGAGAAAAAATAGAAAAGAAGAGACTAGAAGAGACCACATGGATTTCACTTGTGAAGTGTTCCAAAAACACATGTTTACATGTGATCACATACAGTTATTGTGATAACATGTGAAGTTAATGCGATAACATGTGAAGTTACTGTGATAACATGTGACAACATGTAAAGCAACGTGATAACATGTGAAGTTATTGTGATAACATGTAAAGCAACGTGATAACATGTGAAGTTAATGCGATAACATGGGAAGTTATTGTGATAACGTGACAACATGTAAAGCAATGTGCTAACATGTGAAGTTAATGCGATAACATGTAAAGCAATGTGATAACCTGTGAAGTTATTGTGATAACATGTAAAGCAATGTGATAACCTGTGAAGTTATTGTGATAACATGTAAAGCAATGTGATAACCTGTGAAGTTATTGTGATAACATGTAAAGCAATGTGATAACCTGTGAAGTTATTGTGATAACATGTGACAACATGTAAAGCAACGTGATAACATGTGAAGTTAATGTGCTAACATGTGAAGTTATTGTGACAACATGTAAAGCAATGTGCTAACATGTGAAGTTATTGTGACAACATGTAAAGCAATGTGATAACATGTGAAGTTATTGTGACAACATGTAAAGCAATGTGCTAACATGTGAAGTTATTGTGATAACATGTAAAGCAATGTGATAACGTGAAGTTATTGTGATGACATGTAAAGCAATGTGATAACATGTGAAGTTATTGTGATGACATGTAAAGCAATGTGATAACATGTGAAGTTATTGTGATAATGTGACAACATGTAAAGCAATGTGCTAACATGTGAAGTTATTGTGATGACATGTAAAGCAATGTGATAACATGTGAAGTTATTGTGATAACGGGACAACATGTAAAGCAATGTGCTAACATGTGAAGTTATTGTGATGACATGTAAAGCAATGTGATAACATGTGAAGTTATTGTGATAACATGTGACAACATGTAAAGCAACGTGATAACATGTGAAGTTATTGTGATGACATGTAAAGCAATGTGATAACATGTTAAGTTATTGTGATAACATGTGACAACATGTAAAGCAACGTGATAACGTGAAGTTATTGTGATAACATGTAAAGCAACGTGATAACATGTGAAGTTATTGTGATAACATGTGAAGTTATTGTGATAACATGTGACAACATGTAAAGCAATGTGATAATATGTAAAGCAACGTGCTAACATGTGAAGTTATTGTGATGACATGTAAAGCAATGTGCTAACATGTGAAGTTATTGTGATGACATGTAAAGCAACGTGATAACATGTGAAGTTATTGTGATAACATGTAAAGCAACGTGATAACATGTGAAATTATTGTGATAACATGTGAAGTTATTGTGATAACATGCGACAACATGTAAAGCAATGTGATAACATGTGAAGTGTTCCAAAAACAAATTTTCACATGATTTCACATGTGAAATTAATGTGAAATCTTGTTTTCCCACATGTGAAATCATGTGTTTTTTTTGTAAGGGGAAGAGAAGGGAAGAGAACAGAACAGTAGACAGGCAGTGTGTGTCTGTCTTGTCAGTATATGGCTGTCCTGTCCTGTGTCCTGTGTTAGGATGAAGTGTCCCTGTCACCGTCCTAGCTCTCCCCCAGGGCCAGACTTGATTAATGTGTCGTCCAGCAGCTGTGATAGCGGCCAAACTCTCCTGGGGACCAACCAGCCTCACCCATGTCCCTTTCACACCTGTCTGTCTGTCCCTGCTAAAAACCCCTAGCCTGCCGGAACGCCTGGTTCCGCGTGGCAAATGGCACCCTATTCCCTATATAGTGCACTACTTTTGGTGAGAGCCCTATGGGCCCTGATCAAACATAGTGCATTATATAGGGAATATGGTGTCAATTGGGACACAGCAAGTCTCTCCTCTTCATGCTAAAATGAAACACTTTCCCCATTAAAATCTCCCTCTCTTTCTCCTCTCCTTCCATCTTTCTCCCTCTCCCTCTCTCTCTCTCGCTCTCTTTCTCCTCTCCTTCCATCTTTCTCCCTCTCCCTCTCTCTCTCCCTCTCCCTCTCTCTCCCTCTCCCTCTCTCTCTCTCGCTCTCTTTCTCCTCTCCTTCCATCTTTCTCCCTCTCCCTCTCTCTCTCTCTCGCTCTCTTTCTCCTCTCCTTCCATCTTTCTCCCTCTCCCTCTCTCTCTCTCTCACGCTCTCTTTCTCCTCTCCTTCCATCTTTCTCCCTCTCCCTCTCTCTCTCTCGCTCTCTTTCTCCCTCTCCCTCTCTCTCTCTCGCTCTCTTTCTCCCTCTCCCTCTCTCTCTCTCGCTCTCTTTCTCCCTCTCCCCCTCTCTCTCTCTCTCGCTCTCTTTCACCCTCTCCTTCTCTCACCCCTCCTCTCTCTCTATTTTTCACTCACTGCTACAAACGATCTTACATCATCATGGTGTTCACCTTGCCAGGGGGGATAATGTCTCTTAGCAGGAGAAGAGCGACAGAAGAAGGAGTGGGGGGGGACATAAACAGCTTGAACCTCAGCATGACACCCTTGTCTGTTTGCAATGGGCACGTGTGTGTGTGTGTGTCCATGGCCACTGAGGGCAGCTGCAGCAGTCGGTGTGATAAAGTACCAGTGTCTCAGGTAAACGACCAGTAACAGCAGGGGTAGCAGGCAGTTGACTTTGGGCCTGGGCTGCCTCTTTGTCATCCTCCACTCACTAACTCCTTGTTTCTCTCTCACTTCCCTTACCTAGTCACTATCTTGCTGGTTACGAGTCATGATTATGACCTTTTTCATATCAATCAAACCAATTAATTTAGCTAATTGCACATATGGACAAATGAATTGCACATATGTTTTGAAATAATTCTAAGACTACGATTACTATGCAATTACAGACTCATACACGTCCTGAACATGAACCACTTCATGACAATAAAGTGACCAGACACATCATCTTATCCATCTTAGCTTTGCCAATTGTTGGGTTTATATCATAGCAAGCTGTCCATATAGATGACCATGTTTCTGTTGCTTACACCTAACCAGGCTGTTTTCTCTTTTCTGAACAAAGGTACTTTCCCTGCACCTTGCATCATCATCATCATCACCATCCACACACACAGACACACAGACAGAGAGACACACACACACACACACACACCTCCAGCCAGGCAGCCAGCTCAGCCACCCAGCCAAGGTCAATTGCCTTTCCCCTTCTCATTCTGTGCTTAATGTACCTTTACACCCAGGCAGGGATAGAGGGCTGCACTATTTCTGCTCTGCTGCAAGGTGACTGCTTGGTGCTCACACACACACGCACACACACACACACACACACACACACACACACACACACACACACACACACACACACACACACACACACACACACACACACACACACACACACACACACACACACACACACACAAACACACCGGAGCCACAGTCGGGTGACAGGGAGGCCCCGCTGGCTGCGGAGGTTGGCACAGAGTGTTGTGTGTGTGTGTGTGCGTGTGTGTGTGTGTGTGTGTGTGTGTGTGTGTGTGTGTGTGTGTGTGTGTGTGTGTGTGTGAAGCAGAGGCTGGTTGTCCTGGCACACAGTGACACAGAGCGTCACAAGGTTCACAGCCCTCTAAACTCAGGGCCATGGGAGATGCTGAACAATAGAGCTGTTGACTACACATGCTATTTCTGTCACTGCCTGCCACTCAGACTCTTTGAGAAATCTCTCCTTCTCCCGGACTTTCTCGCACTCTCTCTCTGCACGATCACTCCGTTTCCCTGACTTTCTCTCTCTCTAACTCTGTCTCTGAGCGAACACTCAGTTTCCCTGACTTTCTCTCTCTCTAACTCTGTCTCTGAGCGAACACTCTGTTTCCCTGACTTTCTCTCTCTCTCTCTCTCTCTCTCTGCACGATCACTTGGTTTCCCTGACTTTCTCTCTCTCTCTTTCTCTCTGAGCGATTACTCAGTTTCCATGACTTTCTCTCACTCTCCACCCCATCTTTCTCTTTCTCGCTTCCTCTCTCCCTCTCTCGCACACTCTCTCTCTCTTCGCTTTCTCCTTCATCTCACTCTCTCATCCTCTATTTCTCTACCCTCCCTTTCCTCATTTATCTTCCTCTCTTTCTCTAGTTCTATTAGTCTGCATCCCATTCCCTCTAGATCTCTGAAATCACTTTCAATCCCTCCCTTTATCATCCTCTCTCTCTCACCTCCCTCTGTGTAAATTCCCACACTCCCTGATGCCCCCTTACAGCTTCCACAACTGACTGCAAACTCATTTATTACAGGTCACAAACGCAAGTGGTTCATTTAAAGGGACGCATCGCCCCAAAACCCTGAAGCACAATGAATAATCTACCTGCAAAAAAAGAACACAAACACAACTCTGAGAGAGAGAGAGAGAGAGAGAGAGAGAGAGAGAGAGAGAGAGAGAGAGCAAATACAAATTCCATCTAGACACCGTTGCCCTAGAGCGCACAAAAAATATTTGAATCAGTTAAAGAACCCGATGCCCTTGTGAGGTCTGGGGTCCACTCACCACCCAATAATTCACCAAATGGGACAAACACCAAATTGAGACTAGGCATGAAGAATTCTGCAAAAATATCCTCGGTGTACAACATTAAACACCAAATAATGCATGCAGATCAGAATTAGGCCGATACCCGCTAATGATCAAAATCCAGAAAATAGCCTTTAAATTCTACAACCACCTAAAAGGAAGTGATTCCCAAACCTTCCATAACAAAGCCATCACCTAAAGAAAAATTTACCTGGAGAAGAGCCCCCTAGGCAAGCTGGTCCGGGGGCTCTGTTCATAAACACAAACAGACCCCACAGAGCTCCAGAACAGCAACACAATTAGACCCAATCAAATCATGAGAAAACAAAAAGATAATTACTTGACACATTGGAAATAATTGATTAAAAAAACCTGAGCAAACTGGAATGTTACTTGGCCCTCAAACGAGAGTACACAGTGGCGGAATACCTGACCACTTTAACTGACCCAAAATTAAGGAAATCTTTAACTATGCACAGACTCAGTAGGCATAGTCTTGCTTTTGAGAAAGACCTGCATGGCTCTCAAGAGAAGACAGGCTATGTGCACACTGCCTACAAAATGAGGTGGAAACTGAGCTGCACTTCCTAACCTCCTGCCAAATGTATGACCATATTAGAGACACATATTTCCCTCAGATTACACAGACCCACAAAGAATGCGAAAACAAATCCAATTTGATAAACTCCCATATCTATTAGGTGAAACACCACAGTGTGCATCACAGCAGCAAGATTTGTGACCTGTTGCCACAAGAAAAGGGCAACCAGTGAAGAACAGACACCATTGTAAATACAACCTATATTTTTGTTTATTTATTTTCCCTTTTGTACTTAAACTATTTGGACATCATTACAACACTGCATATGTCTTTATTATTTTGGAACTTTTGTGAGGGTAATATTCAATGTTAATTACTTTTTGTTTATTTCACTTTTGTTTATTATCTATTTCACTTGCTTTGTCAATGTAAACATATGTTTTCCATAACAATGAAGCCCCTTAAATTGAAAATGCAATTGAGAGAGAGAGAGAGAGAGAGAGAGAGAGAGAGAGAGATGGAGGGAGGGATGGAGGGAGGGAGGGAGGGAGTTTAAGAGAGAGAGAGGGAGTTTAAGAGAGAGAGTTTACGAGAGAGAGAGAGAGATGGAGGGAGTTTAAGAGAGAGAGAGAGAGAGAGGGAGTTTAAGAGAGAGAGAGAGAGAGAGAGAGAGAGAGGGAGTTTAAGAGAGAGAGAGGGAGTTTAAGAGAGAGAGAGAGATGGAGGGAGTTTAAGAGAGAGAGAGGGAGTTTAAGAGAGAGAGAGAGAGGGAGAGAGAGGGAGTTTAAGAGAGAGAGAGGGAGTTTAAGAGAGAGAGGGAGTTTGAGAGAGAGAGAGAGAGAGGGGAGTTTAAGAGAGAGAGAGGGAGTTTGAGAGAGAGGGAGAGAGAGAGAGGGAGTTTAAGAGAGAGAGAGGGAGTTTGAGAGAGAGGGAGTTTAAGAGAGAGAGAGAGAGAGGGAGTTTAAGAGCGAGAGAGGGAGTTTGAGAGAGAGGGAGTTTAAGAGAGAGAGGGAGTTGAAGAGAAAGAGAGTTTAAGAGAGAGAGAGAGAGTTAGAGAGAAAGAAAGTTTAAAAGAGAGAGGAAGTTAGAGAAAGAGAGAGAGTTAGAGAGAGAGAGAGGGAGTTAGAGAGAGAGAAGAGACAAACAAAAAGCATTTTCCTATGTTAGGTGTTCTCTGTTTGCCTGCTGACACATTAAAAGCAGCTTTATCTTAACTGACCGTGCAGAATTACACATCGTTGCCTTGTTGTTCTACTTATTCATGCACACAGAAATCGGCTAAATCAAGATGAAGCTTTAAGTGAGCGTTCCAGCTGTCCTGAAGCAGTCAATATCACTCAAAGCCCCTGCTGTAATTACATTGTAAACGCAGATTAGCTATGAATAATTTAAACAGGGATTACTGAAAGAGAAAAAGAAGGAGAAAGAAAGAAAAATACAAGAGAGAAATTTGCCCTTTAGCGCCCCCGCAACACGAAACACATGAAACGCTCTTCAGAAGGTGGAGCGGAGTGTGAGCTGCTTCCATGGTTGGGTTTGCCAACCTATTATTATTCTTTGATTTGTTCCCCACTATTATTAAGGAGCCAAGGAAGAGGAGAGGGAGGGAGAGTGGGAGAGAGAAAAGAAAAAGTAGAGAATAAAACAAATCACCCTGACTTGTCAGACACTTCAGAGGGAATAACAAGGTTGAGAGAGACCAGAAATTATAAAGGCAACAATTATCTGAACATTTAACTCTAAACATTGTGCTAATGAGTGCGTCTTAGAGGAGATTAGCCATATTTCCATTGTCATTCTAATTATTTCCTCTTTTGTGAAGCGCACAAAGAAAACAAAGGAGAAAAGTGTGTGGGAAGTACTGTATAGACGAGTGCAACAGTCATAGAAAGAGAACGAGGCTGTGGATTACCAGAGTTGATGCTGTCAATCCCCATTGAGGCTTCACCCCTCTGTCTCCTCCCCCACCCCTCTGTCTCCTCCCCTCTCCCCCCTGGTCCTCCCTCCTTCCAGCCCTCCTGTCAGTTTAAACCTTCACAACACACTCGTCAAAAGGCCATTCACTCCGCCAACCCTGCTAACTGACAGACAGTTCCTCAGCCTCTGGTACACACACACAGACACACAGACACACACACACAGACACACACACACACACACACACACACTAGATGGATGCATTTGGAAGGATCTAGACATCTGTATTGTTCCTGCTCATTTGAATAAATCTCTATTGAAAGATGGGTCATAACACTAAATGTACTGAACATGTCATAGACACAGAAAGACAGAGAGAAGACGATGTTTACCAGTGCAAAGCAGAGCAGTGTGGTGCAATGCAAGCCTGCTAGCTACCGGTATGGGATAAGCACTAATTGGCAGTTCCTGTACTGTACATGAGATCTAATTTATTCAGCTGCTATACTCTATGTCTGTAAGCCAGTGTACTGTAAGGGGTACTTTCCCCCCCAAAAAACAGGTTTTCCAGAACAGGAGGGATTAATAAACAGAACATATCGAATCCTCCAGCCAGGATTTCTGGAAAATCTAGTACTGTATGACAGCGGTCATATATAGTACCGAGATAAAGCCTGTAGGATATAGGATGTGTCAGTGCTGCTGGCTTCTCTCAGTGGGGGGGCTTCCCCCATAATACAATAGACATCCTAATTAAAACAAGAAGAATTGATTCCACCACCGAGACCAAATTCTATTAGAAATTCATCTTGGCAAACATGTGCTGATGTCATTTACATTTTCCCTCAAAATCATTATACTCTGTAAAAAGAAAAAGATGATAATACTTGACTTGAGAGACACACACAGGCATGAACAAGTGCGTGGACACACACACACACACACACACACACACACACACACACACACACACACACACACACACACACACACACACACACAACACACACACACACACACACACACAAACACACACAGATTCAGAAAAGGGGAAAGAGCATCCCTAGCACCCCTGGCCAGTATTCTTGGCTTTCAGCCCATACTCAGACACCCTGCAGTTAGTGTAAATTGTAATTCCTACACAAAGCCAGCTGGCACACTAAGACTGGCCATGTTGTGAGCATGTACCAGGGTAAATAATTAATAAAAACAAGATTTACCTTCAAAGAGAGGAGAGTGGAACTACTGAGACCATAGACAGAGCATTATGAAAAAGAACAGGAGAGAGAGAGAGAGATAAACAGAGACAAAAAGACTGCAAAAGAGGGGAACTCACAAGGCCTAATCAGAAGCACAGTAGTCTATTTGTCTCATGTAGCAGATTAAGCCGTAATCTCACATAAATGATTTGCAATCTCATGTGCAGCAGTAGGCCTAAGCCACATGTGATGAATTACCAACATGTGATGAATTACCAACATGTGATGAATTACCGTCCAAATAAAGCGCTGTGGACCTCGGGCTTGGATGGTGCTCATAATTCTATGAAGAAATTATCATCCTCTGCCCCTCCTTGTGCATCTAGCAACTGCACACGCAGTATATGACTGTATATGGGGATCCAAAGATCAGCTAGGCTACTGTATGTATGTCCTCTCTCTCTCTCTTGTCAACACTTACTGTATCTAATACTGGGAAAACAACCAACAAACATTATATCTATGCCCTATCACCCCCCCCCCCCCTTTATAAGCCACTTTACTCACACACACACACACACACACACACACACACCAAAAGTATCCTGGTGTCACTGTTCTTACTGTTCTCTTCAGCTCTTCAGTTGTTTTGTGTATTGCATGTTCCTCATCTGATTGAGACACTTAACTCAGAGGGCAGAGAGCAGCTAGCGCAGAGCGCCTCACGAGCAGCGCCTCACGAGCAGCTAGCGCAGAGCGCCTCACGAGCAGCCCGCGAGTCTGCTTTCACTGAGGAGCCAGCTAGTCTGCTTTCACTGAGGAGCCTGCTAGTCTGCTTTCACTGAGCAGCCCGCGAGTCTGCTTTCACTGAGGAGCCTGCTAGTCTGCTTTCACTGAGGAGCCAGCTAGTCTGCTTTCACTGAGGAGCCTGCTAGTCTGCTTTCACTGAGGAGCCAGCTAGTCTGCTTTCACTGAGGAGCCTGCTAGTCTGCTTTCACTGAGGAGCCTGCTAGTCTGCTTTCACTGAGGAGCCAGCTAGTCTGCTTTCACTGAGGAGCCTGCTAGTCTGCTTTCACTGAGGAGCCAGCTAGTCTGCTTTCACTGAGGAGCCTGCTAGTCTGCTTTCACTGAGGAGCCTGCTAGTCTGCTTTCACTGAGGAGCCTGCTAGTCTGCTTTCACTGAGCAGCCTGCTAGTCTGCTTTCACTGAGGAGCCTGCTAGTCTGCTTTCACTGAGGAGCCTGCTAGTCTGCTTTCACTGAGGAGCCAGCTAGTCTGCTTTCACTGAGGAGCCTGCTAGTCTGCTTTCACTGAGGCCAGCTAGTCTGCATTCACTGAGGAGCCTGCTAGTCTGCTTTCACTGAGGAGCCTGCTAGTCTGCTTTCACTGAGGAGCTGCTTTCACTGAGGAGCTAGTCTGCTTTCACTGAGGAGCCTGCTAGTCTGCTTTCACTGAGGAGCCTGCTAGTCTGCTTTCACTGAGGAGCCAGCTAGTCTGCTTTCACTGAGGAGCCTGCTAGTCTGCTTTCACTGAGGAGCCAGCTAGTCTGCTTTCACTGAGGAGCCTGCTAGTCTGCTTTCACTGAGGAGCCTGCTAGTCTGCTTTCACTGAGGAGCCTGCTAGTCTGCTTTCACTGAGGAGCCTGCTAGTCTGCTTTCACTGAGGAGCCAGCTAGTCTGCTTTCACTGAGGAGCCTGCTAGTCTGCTTTCACTGAGGAGCCAGCTAGTCTGCTTTCACTGAGGAGCCAGCTAGTCTGCTTTCACTGAGGAGCCTGCTAGTCTGCTTTCACTGAGTAGCCAGCTAGTCTGCTTTCACTGAGGAGCCTGCTAGTCTGCTTTCACTGAGGAGCCTGCTAGTCTGCTTTCACTGAGGAGCCTGCTAGTCTGCTTTCACTGAGGAGCCTGCTAGTCTGCTTTCACTGAGGAGCCAGCTAGTCTGCTTTCACTGAGGAGCCTGCTAGTCTGCTTTCACTGAGGAGCCTGCTAGTCTGCTTTCACTGAGGAGCCTGCTAGTCTGCTTTCACTGAGGAGCCTGCTAGTCTGCTTTCACTGAGGAGCCAGCTAGTCTGCTTTCACTGAGGAGCCTGCTAGTCTGCTTTCACTGAGGAGCCAGCTAGTCTGCTTTCACTGAGGAGCCTGCTAGTCTGCTTTCACTGAGGAGCCTGCTAGTCTGCTTTCACTGAGGAGCCTGCTAGTCTGCTTTCACTGAGGAGCCTGCTAGTCTGCTTTCACTGAGGAGCCTGCTAGTCTGCTTTCACTGAGGAGCCTGCTAGTCTGCTTTCACTGAGGAGCCTGCTAGTCTGCTTTCACTGAGGAGCCAGCTAGTCTGCTTTCACTGAGGAGCCTGCCTGCTTTCACTGAGTCTGCTTTCACTGAGGAGCCTGCTAGCTGCTTTCACTGAGGAGCCTCTGTCTGCTTTCACTGAGGAGCCAGCTAGTCTGCTTTCACTGAGCAGCCTGCTAGTCTGCTTTCACTGAGGAGCCAGCTAGTCTGCGTTCACTGAGGAGCCTGCTAGACTGCTTTCACTGAGGAGCCTGCTAGTCTGCTTTCACTGAGGAGCCTGCTAGTCTGCTTTCACTGAGCAGCCTGCTAGTCTGCTTTCACTGAGGAGCCCGCTAGTCTGCTTTCCCTGAGGAGCCCGCTAGTCTGCTTTCACTGAGCAGCCCGCTAGTCTGCTTTCACTGAGCAGCCCGCTAGTCTGCCTTCACTGAGCAGCCCGCTAGTCTGCTTTCACTGAGGAGCCCGCTAGTCTGCTTTCACTGAGCAGCCTGCTAGTCTGCTTTCACTGAGGAGCCTACTAGTCTGCTTTCACTGAACAGCCTACTAGTCTGCTTTCACTGAGGAGCCTACTAGTCTGCTTTCACTGAGGAGCCTGCTAGTCTGCTTTCACTGAGCAGCCTGCTAGTCTGCTTTCACTGAGGAGCCCGCTAGTCTGCCTTCACTGAGGAGCCTGCTAGTCTGCTTTCACTGAGGAGCCAGCTAGTCTGCTTTCACTGAGCAGCCTGCTAGTCTGCTTTCACTGAGCAGCCTGCTAGTCTGCTTTCACTGAGGAGCCTGCTAGTCTGCTTTCACTGAGGAGCCTGCAGTCTGCTTTCACTGAGGAGCCTGCTAGTCTGCTTTCACTGAGGAGCCTGCTAGTCTGCTTTCACTGAGGAGCCTGCTAGTCTGCTTTCACTGAGCAGCCTGCTAGTCTGCTTTCACTGAGGAGCCTGCTAGTCTGCTTTCACTGAGGAGCCTGCTAGTCTGCTTTCACTGAGCCAGCTAGTCTGCTTTCACTGAGGAGCCTGCTAGTCTGCTTTCACTGAGGAGCCAGCTAGTCTGCTTTCACTGAGGAGCCTGCTAGTCTGCTTTCACTGAGGAGCCTGCTAGTCTGCTTTCACTGAGGAGCCTGCTAGTCTGCTTTCACTGAGGAGCCCGCTAGTCTGCTTTCACTGAGGAGCCTGCTAGTCTGCTTTCACTGAGGAGCCAGCTAGTCTGCTTTCACTGAGGAGCCTGCTAGTCTGCTTTCACTGAGCAGCCTGCTAGTCTGCTTTCACTGAGGAGCCTGCTAGTCTGCTTTCACTGAGCAGCCTACTAGTCTGCTTTCACTGAGCAGCCTGCTAGTCTGCTTTCACTGAGGAGCCTACTAGTCTGCTTTCACTGAACAGCCTCTAGTCTGCTTTCACTGAGCCTAGTCTGCTTTCACTGCCTGCTAGTCTGCTTTCACTGAGCAGCCTGCTAGTCTGACTGAGGAGCCTGCTAGTCTGCCTTCACTGAGGAGCCTGCTAGTCTGCTTTCACTGAGGAGCCAGCTAGTCTGCTTTCACTGAGCAGCCTGCTAGTCTGCTTTCACTGAGCAGCCTGCTAGTCTGCTTTCACTGTCCTGCTTCTGCTTTCACTGAGGAGCCTGCTAGTCTGCTTTCACTGAGGAGCCTGCTAGTCTGCTTTCACTGAGGAGCCTGCTAGTCTGCTTTCACTGAGGAGCCTGCTAGTCTGCTTTCACTGAGGAGCCTGCTAGTCTGCTTTCACTGAGGAGCCTGCTAGTCTGCTTTCACTGAGGAGCCTGCTAGTCTGCTTTCACTGAGGAGCCTGCTAGTCTGCTTTCACTGAGGAGCCTGCTAGTCTGCTTTCACTGAGGAGCCAGCTAGTCTGCTTTCACTGAGGAGCCTGCTAGTCTGCTTTCACTGAGGAGCCTGCTAGTCTGCTTTCACTGAGGAGCCTGCTAGTCTGCTTTCACTGAGGAGCCTGCTAGTCTGCTTTCACTGAGGAGCCTGCTAGTCTGCTTTCACTGAGGAGCCCGCTAGTCTGCTTTCACTGAGGAGCCTGCTAGTCTGCTTTCACTGAGCAGCCTGCTAGTCTGCTTTCACTGAGGAGCCTGCTAGTCTGCTCAGCCTGCTAGTCTGCTTTCACTGAGGAGCCTGCTAGTCTGCTTTCACTGAGGAGCCTGCTAGTCTGCTTTCACTGAGCAGCCCGCTAGTCTGCTTTCACTGAGGAGCCTAGTCTGCTTTCACTGAGCAGCCTGCTAGTCTGCTTTCACTGAGGAGCCTGCTAGTCTGCTTTCACTGAGCAGCCTTTCACTGAACAGCCTAGTCTGCTTTCACTGAGGAGCCTGCTAGTCTGCTTTCACTGAGGAGCCTGCTAGTCTGCTTTCACTGAGGAGCCTGCTAGTCTGCTTTCACTGAGGAGCCTGCTAGTCTGCTTTCACTGAGGAGCCTGCTAGTCTGCTGAGGAGCCTGCTAGTCTGCTTTCACTGAGGAGCCTGCTAGTCTGCTTTCACTGAGGAGCCTGCTAGTCTGCTTTCACTGAGGAGCCTGCTAGTCTGCTTTCACTGAGGAGCCTGCTAGTCTGCTTTCACTGAGGAGCCAGCTAGTCTGCTTTCAGCACTGAGGAGCCTGCTAGTCTGCTTTCACTGAGGAGCCTGCTAGTCTGCTTTCACTGAGGAGCCTGCTAGTCTGCTTTCACTGAGGAGCCAGCTAGTCTGCTTTCAGAGCAGCCTGCTAGCTTTCTGAGGAGCCAGCTAGTCTGCAGCCTGCTAGTCTGCTTTCACTGAGGCCTGCCTCTGCTTTCACTGAGGAGCCTGCTAGTCTGCTTTCACTGAGCAGCCTGCTAGTCTGCTTTCACTGAGGAGCCTGCTAGTCTGCTTTCACTGAGGAGCCTACTAGTCTGCTTTCACTGAGGAGCCTACTAGTCTGCTTTCACTGAGGAGCCTGCTAGTCTGCTTTCACTGAGCAGCCTGCTAGTCTGCTTTCACTGAGGAGCCTGCTAGCCTGAGGAGCCTAGTCTGCTTTCACTGAGCTTTCACTGAGGAGCCTGCTAGTCTGCTTTCACTGAGGAGCCTGCTAGTCTGCTTTCACTGAGGAGCCTGCTAGTCTGCTTTCACTGAGGAGCCTGCTAGTCTGCTTTCACTGAGGAGCCTGCTAGTCTGCTTTCACTGAGGAGCCTGCTAGTCTGCTTTCACTGAGCCTGCTAGTCTGCTTTCACTGAGGAGCCTGCTAGTCTGCTTTCACTGAGGAGCCTGCTAGTCTGCTTTCACTGAGGAGCCTGCTAGTCTGCTTTCACTGAGGAGCCAGCTAGTCTGCTTTCACTGAGGAGCCTGCTAGTCTGCTTTCACTGAGGAGCCAGCTAGTCTGCTTTCACTGAGGAGCCTGCTAGTCTGCTTTCACTGAGGAGCCTGCTAGTCTGCTTTCACTGAGGAGCCTGCTAGTCTGCTTTCACTGAGGAGCCCGCTAGTCTGCTTTCACTGAGGAGCCTGCTAGTCTGCTTTCACTGAGGAGCCAGCTAGTCTGCTTTCACTGAGGAGCCTGCTAGTCTGCTTTCACTGAGCAGCCTGCTAGTCTGCTTTCACTGAGGAGCCTGCTAGTCTGCTTTCACTGAGCAGCCCGCTAGTCTGCTTTCACTGAGCAGCCTGCTAGTCTGCTTTCACTGAGGAGCCTACTAGTCTGCTTTCACTGAACAGCCTACTAGTCTGCTTTCACTGAGGAGCCTACTAGTCTGCTTTCACTGAGGAGCCTGCTAGTCTGCTTTCACTGAGCAGCCTGCTAGTCTGCTTTCACTGAGGAGCCCGCTAGTCTGCCTTCACTGAGGAGCCTGCTAGTCTGCTTTCACTGAGGAGCCAGCTAGTCTGCTTTCACTGAGCAGCCTGCTAGTCTGCTTTCACTGAGCAGCCTGCTAGTCTGCTTTCACTGAGGAGCCTGCTAGTCTGCTTTCACTGAGGAGCCTGCTAGTCTGCTTTCACTGAGGAGCCTGCTAGTCTGCTTTCACTGAGGAGCCTGCTAGTCTGCTTTCACTGAGGAGCCTGCTAGTCTGCTTTCACTGAGCAGCCTGCTAGTCTGCTTTCACTGAGGAGCCTGCTAGTCTGCTTTCACTGAGGAGCCTGCTAGTCTGCTTTCACTGAGGAGCCAGCTAGTCTGCTTTCACTGAGGAGCCTGCTGCTTTCACTGTCTGCTTTCACTGAGGAGCCTGCTAGTCTGCTTTCACTGAGGAGCCTGCTAGTCTGCTTTCACTGAGGAGCCTGCTAGTCTGCTTTCACTGAGGAGCCTAGTCTGCTTTCACTGTCTGTCTGCTTTCACTGAGGAGCCAGCTAGTCTGCTTTCACTGAGGAGCCTGCTAGTCTGCTTTCACTGAGGAGCCTGCTAGTCTGCTTTCACTGAGCAGCCTGCTAGTCTGCTTTCACTGAGGAGCCTGCTAGTCTGCTTTCACTGAGCAGCCTGCTAGTCTGCTTTCACTGAGGAGCCCGCTATTCTGCTTTCACTGAGGAGCCCGCTAGTCTGCTTTCACTGAGCAGCCCGCTAGTCTGCTTTCACTGAGCAGCCCGCTAGTCTGCCTTCACTGAGCAGCCCGCTAGTCTGCTTTCACTGAGGAGCCCGCTAGTCTGCTTTCACTGAGCAGCCTGCTAGTCTGCTTTCACTGAGGAGCCTGCTAGTCTGCTTTCACTGAACAGCCTACTAGTCTGCTTTCACTGAGGAGCCTACTAGTTTGCTTTCACTGAGGAGCCTGCTAGTCTGCTTTCACTGAGGAGCCTGCTAGTCTGCTTTCACTGAGGAGCCTGCTAGTCTGCTTTCACTGAGCAGCCCGCTAGTCTGCTTTCACTGAGGAGCCTGCTAGTCTGCTTTCACTGAGGAGCCTGCTAGTCTGCTTTCACTGAGCAGCCCGCTAGTCTGCTTTCACTGAGGAGCCTGCTAGTCTGCTTTCACTGAGGAGCCTGCTAGTCTGCTTTCACTGAGCAGCCTGCTAGTCTGCTTTCACTGAGCAGCCCGCTAGTCTGCCTTCACTGAGGAGCCTGCTAGTCTGCTTTCACTGAGGAGCCTACTAGTCTGCTTTCACTGAGGAGCCTGCTAGTCTGCTTTCACTGAGCAGCCTGCTAGTCTGCTTTCACTGAGGAGCCTGCTAGTCTGCTTTCACTGAGGAGCCTGCTAGTCTGCTTTCACTGAGCAGCCTACTAGTCTGCTTTCACTGAGGAGCCTGCTAGTCTGCTTTCACTGAGCAGCCTACTAGTCTGCTTTCACTGAGGAGCCCGCTAGTCTGCTTTCACTGAGGAGCCCGCTAGTCTGCTTTCACTGAGCTACGGAGGGGATCGCCTGGGAATCAAAGCTCACTATTCTTCCAGCTGAGTGCCAGAGACACAGAGGTCACATCATCTTTATAGCCAAAGATTTTAGAGGAATGAATAAGAGGGTCTTTGTGTGACGGTGGTGTATTGCCGTGTGGGCAGAAAATGACACCATTATTTTTTGCTTTGATAGAAAGAAATGGAGGGGAACACATGTAATACAAGTGACATAGTTGAGAGACTGTGAAAGACACAAGCCAAATACATTCCCATTCTCTGCTGTCCAGACTCCCTGCTTGAGTCAGTCAGACCATGTAAACATTTAGATATACTGTGAACTCAAGATTGGCGTATTAAGAAAAAACAACCAAATGTCAACCAAACAACTTGTCCTTGTCATTTCATCTACTGTCGTCTCTGTTTTTGGGGATAGTCAGCGTAAAAGGGACTGCTCATATGGTTTATCAACATTGCTACTTGGTTGTAAATTGGTGATATGGTCACTATGACCCAATGTCAGAATATTGACACTATATGAACCAAAGACATCTTAATGCCAGACATTAAAACATGAAAACATGAAATTACCTTCATGTTGTGTCCTTAATGTACATTAATTACAATGATATAGCTTTTCAAACATAGTACAACCAAAATTACCGGGGGATATAGGCCTAGGCAAACATAAAATACGATTCATGAAAAATTATCAAAACATCCAAGCACAGACTGCATTCCATTTCCCTTGATAAAGCTCCAAATTAAAATGGAGTTTTTTCTGTAATTCAATAAATATTAATAGGACTCAGACTCCATACATTTTCACCTACTTTAATGGAAATTTCCCTTATTTTAAAGCAAGCACAAACAAACAGCATCTGAAGGGAGAGAAAAGGGCAAACACAGCGTGTCTGGAAACCTAATCTATTCACTTGTCACGGAGCTGATCTCTTACAAGTAGGCCTACAATGTTGACAATAAGTCATATATTAAAACAACTTCATGGAAATATGATTGCAACTATTTAGGCTACCTTTTTCACTCATTAATTATTTTATACAAAAATTATAGGCCTTTCGGTCCCCAGGACCAGGATGGAAAACCACTGGTCAATGGCATGAAGGCAAGAGCCTCCTAATAGCCTTGCAGCCTGTGATTGGTCTGTGTCAGCATGTGGTCCTGTTTGAAGACAAATGTAGTAGTTATAATGGATCACTATTTAATTCAATAGCCTATCTCGATTTGTAGCAAAATAAATGATTTAAAAGAATTCACCATAAGGATCGAACTTGATCATAATAAACATTTTAGAGCCCAAAACGTCTGTATACAAAATATTTGGGCCGTTCTGGCGATCGTAATTTATATAGCCTTTCTAGGGCAGACCAGGGCTTTTGGCACTACTAGGTTGCTATGCAGTAGAGACCGTCAGAGCTTGTGACTTCACACTCCAAACCGGATACCGCGGAAATGATTGTGACAGAAAAATGGAGGTGAGTTACATGTTTAACTGTGTTGTGGCGCATTCCCACCTGTTTATTGGTTGATTTCCATGACGAAACGCATCATGGATAAAGGTATTTCAACCCTAACTTTTTGACGCGGTCATTTGGCCTGACAGAGGACAGTCATATTATGAGGCCTGGTCAAGTATGTGCTTGTCAGTAACGTTGCTCTTCGTCCTGTTTGTTGTTTTGTAAATACTGTGATGAGGTTAGACCTACGTTTGGCACCTTGAAATTCCCACCTTGCAAATAAAAGCCTTCACGATGGACTACCTGCCTACCTTACATCACCATATAGCCTAAATGAGTACCGTTTCGGACGCAGCCAAGCAAATCTGGAGAGTGTAACCACCCTCTGTAAAGTGTGCCATGCCAGAGGTGCAGCTGTGGGACATCGGGACACCCAGAGGCACACATGGCAAAGGTGAAGTCAAGTGCTGAGGTAAGCCTCTCCCTTTTGCCTGTCCCTCTCACCTCACCTGTCCTTCCTGCCTGTCCCTCTTGCCTGTCCCTCTCACCTCACCTGTCCTTTCTGCCTGTCCCTCTCACCTGTCCCTCTGGCCTCTCCATCTCGCCTGTCCCTCTGGCCTCTCCATCTCGCCTGTCCCTCTGGCCTCTCCATCTCGCCCTGTCCCTCTTGCCTGTCCCGCTCACCTCACCTGTCCTTCCTGCCTGTCCCTCTCACCTCACCTGTCTTTCCTGCCTGTCCCTCTGGCCTTTCCATCTCGCCTGTCCCTCTGGCCTGTCCCTCTTGCCTGTCCAACATCATACACAGGCAAGGCCTACTCCTACTCCACACACACACGCTGGACACATACGCATGCAAACTGAATAGACAATGACTCACACATAGTGGTAGGCTATCTACTGAATTGTTAAAGTTTTTTTTTTAAATACACAGTGTCCAGCCTTGAGAGACAATATTTGGGTTTCATTTCTGGGATGATGATCCTGATGTTTCTCCTTCTCTGTGTCCCATCTTCTCTTTGAGGGGATTTAATCCAAAGTAAGCCGATTAACACTGATATTTGTATTCTTCCACCACCATGCAACCATTTTATGTTAACTTCTAAATGTCACAATACTGCTTGATTTAAATGCACAGCCCACTGCAACTTGACAGGATAGACATATCTTCTTTATGTCAAGCAGGATGTTGGATTTACTTGACTGAGACTGAACTGCATAAGAATAAGGCATTATGGATAACAATGCTCTCAGCAAACTGCAGCCGCTGAACCATCACATATATAGAAGCGCAATTGCCATAGGCCTACAACCTCTTTCCAATACAGAAAATATATGAATCAATCCCAAGGGCTCCCGAGTGGCGCAGCGGTCTAAGGCACTGCATCTCAGTGCTAGAGGTGTCACTACAGACATCCTGGCTGTATCACAACAGGCCATGATTGGGAGTCCCATAGGGCAGTGCAGAATTGGCCCAGCGTCTGGTAAAATAAATAAATAAATCATTATAATATATATGCATGTAATTGCCTGGCAGGCTGGAGTGGAGGCTCGCTAGACAAAATTACTACACACGTTGATTACAACATTTGATTGTTATAATAGGTCTAATGTTCTAATAATTACTAATGTGAAAGATAACATTTTAAAAGAACTAGGGCTAACCAATTATCTTATCGGGAATACAGCCGACGGTTTATTTCTTCCCTTCCCTGCTCCCTTCTCTTTGTTTAGTAGACAATTCAATCAACGTCTTGTCGCCCTGGGGCAGTGCGGGTGCGCTGTATTGCACCTTTAGCTCTGAACACACCGCGTGCAGGTTGTATAGAATGTGAGGCGCGCGGAACAGAGTGGCGCTGTGGTGGATTGGTTACGTAGAATATGTGATTCGATATTAAACGAGAGTTGAAAAGACCAGCTGCGGTGTATATGCTACCTACTAGACAGAGACAGAAACACTACACCCAGTGCACATGCAGAAGGGGATAAACACCTGCCAAATACTGTATGTTATACAACATAACAACCTTTTTTGTTTTTAAAGAGTGTAAAAATCGTTCATAGTAGATATTGAACGGAAAAACCGCTCTGAAATATCGGGGTGTGTTTGAGTTTGTGCGTGTGCGTGCGTCTGTGTATGCGTGTGTGTGTATCAGCGCGCGCTCTCAGTCCCTTCCCTGGCGCGGAGCGGAGAGTGTTTCTCTCTGGTTCATACTATAGACTACCATCATGTGAAAAACTGCACTGCTCCAAGCACGGCGAACCAAGCGAGCGATGTGTTAAACATCTGATCATAGTCAAATGTATATAGTATTGTACGTTTGAGACGAGTCATACCCTCGTTAGCACACCACTCAACTAGCCTACTTGCTTTACTATAGGCTAGGCTATATTATACTAGTATGCCTAAAACTAGTCTACTACTAACTGATAATAATACTAGGCTAATATAGGTATAATAATAATAATAATAATAGCCGGCTATTGTTATTACCTATGAGTAGAAAGTTAATAGATAGGTGAATTCAGAGAACAAATGTGCCCTTTCAAAGTGACAAAAGTACCTGCGACTTGTAAACCAAAGCCAACAAAACACGATTTTTATTTACCGGAATCGAATGTTGTCTGAGAAAACAAAACCACACACACACAGACGGACGGACCAATGCCCACTATAAATGCCCACCACCCACTCTCACAGTGCGACGGACGACGCGAGATGAGAATAAAGCAGGAGCCAGGAATCTATGGTGGACTTGGTCTCAGTCTCAGTGATGTCCGCTCTTTTCCAAGCCAACGGACACGTGTGTCGGTGATTTAATGCTCCTTATTCTCAAAAAAATGAACAGTGCTGCTCTCTGTCTGTGCTTGTGCTCGAGGCTGAAAGCAGAAACATGTTGTCCGTTGAGATTCCTCGAATTTCGTTAGAGAGAAATACATAAGGAATTCAGAAATTTTACCAGCCAAACACACGTCACTCTTTCATTTCGGATGTTTTGTCATTGTGGCAAGACTAACCTATATACTGATATTTCTCAAGATGACCTCTTTAACTTAGAGGAGAAGTGTATGGGCTACTTTAGGCTACTCTTCAATGTTCTTAGATAGAGTCAGGGTGATTTTAAAGCGGATATGAACGAAAATCAACATAGTGGGTCTAGATAATTTGAATGGCAACACAGAGAGTTGGTAAACAAAACGGTCAAATTGTGTGGGGACTGTTGGAAGAGGCATACAACACACTACTTGTTCAGTGCGCAGCGCGCAGACAGTTGTGACAAGAGTAGCCACAAACCTCTTGCGCTGTGCACCAGCCAGCCAGACACCGAACTGTCACTCACCTGCTTGTGAAGAGATCCTCCGAAACAGCGCAGAAGTGAGCAGAAAGCCCAAGCAACACAGAACCGATGCTAGTAGCTTCATTTTCAGGGGTTCGCAGTAAACTCCTTTGATTCACATGTCCAGAAGCAAGATCCCTTTCGGCTTGACAAATATGAAAATGTAGATGCTTGTGTCAGTTTTCAGTTAGGTTATTGATTCGAGTTAGTAGTAGACTAATTAGTCCAACTCGGTCTTCTTCTTCTCCTTGTCTGGTTTATGCCTAGTGAATAAATGTGAATAAAAGTTCAAACCGATATTAGGTAGCGTATGTTCCAAGGTAGCGCATTGATATGGCTTGTCAAAAATAGTAAAGCAATGCTCATGCCATTCATTACTCTCTCGGAGTTGGATACCGTACTAAGCGACTGCGTACTGTCTAGAGACACACCCCCTTGCAATTTTGTCTCCTCCCGCAGTCAACAGGATTGGTTGAAGGTAGCTCTGATTGATTTAAGCCCTCCTCCTAGAACCAGGGATTTTTAATGTTGCCAAAATCCTTGAATTGGTTGCGTAGGTCTAAATCTTGCAACTGTCTAAATCTACAAAATAATATTGCTTGTCAAAATGATGCGTTTATATGCCTACCTGTTTTGGGAGACCTAAATTTAAGCATAATAGGCTACTCTAGCATTTATTCTTACCATTTAAAATGTATTTAAATTGTGGACTATCGTTACATTTCTGGAGACATGTCTAAATGGGTCTGGAACCAACAGGACCACGAACAGCTTCTACCCCTAAGCCATATAAGACTGCTAAATAGCTAGTTAAAGATGCACTATGCAGAAATTGCTCCGCAATTTCAAGGTGGTTTAAATTATTTAAAAAATAGCCTAATTTCAGTTTATGTGACACAACAAGCAACTATAGGGTAGAGAATCATTGTACCGTTTAAACAGCTCTGAAATATATTTTCCATAACCATGCTATGTTGTTGTCTTTAGGTCTCTCTTTGTGTAGTTTTGTGGTGTCTCTCTTGTCATGATGTGTGTTTTGTCCTATATTTAAATTTTATATTTATATTTCCCGGCAGGAGGCCTTTTGATTTTGGTAGGCGTCATTGTAAACAAGAATTTGTTCTTAACTGACTTGTCTAGTTAAATGAAGGTAAAATAAAACAAAATAAAGCATTTAAATATTGCATTTTCTGCTGTTTGAAGCTGGTGTATAAACCCAAAAGTAAAAGAGTCAAAAACGAAACTTAAGACCAGGAAGCATAGAAACAGCACACATAGAAACTATCTACTGCTTCTTAGACTAGCTTTCAATGAGAATGACAGACCTATAACTAACATTTTTATGTGAATTTGGTGGGGTTGCCCAAAAAGTTACATATTGCTTTAAATAGCTAGCTGGACTATGTGCAATGTCCCTTTTTACACTAACTTTGTTTGACTCATCACAGACTGTACCCTGCTGCTACTGTTTACCATCTGTCATCGTATTCCTAGTTATATGTACAGTATACTGTATATCTACCTCAATGACCTCTTTGCCCTGCACATGGACTCAGTAATGGTACCTGTTGTATATAGCCAGGTTATCCTTTCTCATTGTGTATCTACTTTTACTTGAATTATTACCTATTTTAATTTTCTATTATTTATCTATTTCCTTTTTCTCTGCAATTTTGGGAAGGGACGTAACTAAGCTTTTCACTGTTAGTCCACGCCTGTTGTTTATGAAGCATGTGAAGCATGTGACTAATACAATATGATTTGAGTCAACAGACATTCCTGTTTTTAATGGCCTGCCCATAATTTTTATACATGACCCTGAGAATAATGGGATGTTAATTGATTAACTCAGAAACCACACCTGTGAAGCTCCTGCTTTCAATATTCTTCGTATCCCTCATTTAGTCAAATGTTTCCATTATTTCGGCAGTTACCTGTATTTCCATGTTGAAGCCAGTAAAAACAACTAGATCGGCTAGGCTACATGTTTGTTATAACTAGGCCTATTGTAGTAGCTACTGTATACTATTTAATAAACTATCTTCAAAGGATAGGACAAACATCCATGGCTCCTGCGGAAGAGCCATTAGGCCTACATTGCTTTATGCTCATGGAACGAGAGATTTATGATATCCTGCTTCTGACCCTATCCTATTTAGAAATATTGTTGTTGTTAAAAAAACTGATTGATTGTTAGTCCACACCTGATGTTTACGAAGCATGTGATGAATGAAATTTGACACATATTAACATAATGAGTAGGTCTATGTGTTGTCTAGAATTAAACAGAATAAATTTTTATTCAACTTTGACTTTTGAACTTAAAAAAAACAAATGACATCTTAAGTTGAAGTGACCGGATAAAATATAAATGTTTTGTGTCCACATCAGAACATGAGAATGACCTACCTCTCAATAACACTCCTCTCC
Source organism: Oncorhynchus nerka (assembly GCF_034236695.1). NCBI lineage: Eukaryota > Metazoa > Chordata > Actinopteri > Salmoniformes > Salmonidae > Oncorhynchus > Oncorhynchus nerka. Next base: position 56,469,164 of record NC_088398.1, on the reverse strand, counting down.
CTCTCTCTCTCTCTCTCTCTCTCTCTCTCTCCCTCCCTCTCTCTCTCTCTCTCTCTCTCTCTCTCTCCCTCTCTCTCTCTCTCTCTCTCCCTCTCTCTCTCTCTCCTCCCTCTCTCTCTCTCTCTCTCTCTCTCTCTCTCCCTCCTCTCTCTCTCTCTCTCTCTCTCTCTCTCTCTCTCTCTCTCTCTCTCTCTCTCTCTCTCTCTCTCTCTCTCTCTCTCTCTCTCTCTCTAGCATTGGCCTCTCTCTCTCTCTCTCTCTCTCCCTCCCTCTCTCTCTCTCTCTCTCCCTCCCTCCCTCTCTCTCTCCTCTCTCTCTCTCTCTCTCTCCCTCCCTCCCTCTCTCTCTCTCTCTCTCCTCTCTCTCTCTCTCTCTCTCTCTCTCCTCCCCCTCTCTCTCTCTCTCTCTCTCTCTCTCTCTCTCTCTCTCTCTCTCTCTCTCTCTCTCTCACACCCCAAGAGAGGGGAGAACACCCTCTGAGCTGCAATATGCCAAAACATCTGGTCTGAAAAGCACATTTTCTTATGTTTGGCATACATAGGGCATGCATGGACACACACACACAAGCACACACACACACACACACACACTCTCGCAGGCACACGCACGTACAAATACACATACGCTCACTTTTAAGAAGTGTTGTAGGTCTACTGTAGCCTAAAAGCTTTCTGAACATTTTGCATGTTGTTTGCCCTTAATACAACTGTATTAAGAATATTAATGTTAAAGCGAACTGTAGAATCAAGGTAAACGAAAAGGTAGACTGAATTTAAACTTATTTATACAAATAACATGGTGAAGAACCACAGAGAAGGAGATGAAGGACTGGGGCCTGTCATGGAAAGCCATCCTGAAAAAAAGCAGAAGATCGACAGCTAGGTCACGCTCTCATGGAAGCCTTATGATCCAAATAGGAACAAGAGGATTAAGTCATGTGTTATTGCATGATTTGTTATTGCATGAAATGTTATGTCAACTAACACTATATTATTGCTTATATTATCATGTTATAGAGAAGCATTACATTTTATGGCATATCTTTTTTAGCATTGGCCTATAATGATGAATGTCATATATACACTATAGTTCAAAAACCTGGGGTCATTTAGAAATGTCCTTATTTATGAGAGAAAAGCAAATTTTTTGTCCATTAAAATAACATCAAATTGATCAGAAATACAGTGTCGACATTGTTAATGTTGTAAATAACTATTGCAGCTGGAAACGGCTGATTTTTTATGGAATATCTACATAGGCGTACAGAGGCCCATTATCAGCAACCATCACTCCTGTGTTCCAATGGCACGTTGTGTTAGCTAAGTTTATAATATGAAAAGGATTATTGATCATTAGAAAACCCTTTTGCAATTATGTTGGCACAGTAGAAAACTTTTGTTCTGATAAAAGAAGCAATAAAACTGTCCTTCTTTAGACTAGTTGAGTATCTGGAGCATCAGCACTTGTGGGTTCGATTACAGGCTCAAAATGGCCAGAAACAAATAACTTTCTTCTGAAACTTGTCAGCCTATTCTTGTTCTGAGAAATGAAGGCTTTTCCAGGTTAGAAATTGCCAAGAAACGGAAGATCTGGTACAACACTGGTCCTACTCCCTTCACAGAACAGCGCAAACTGACTCTAACCAGAATAGAAACAGGAGTGGGAGGCCCCGGTGCACAACTGAGCAAGAGGACAAGTACATTAGAGTGTCTAGTTTGAGAAACAGACGCCTCACAAGTCCTCAACTGGCAGCTTCATTAAATAGTATTTTTTGCCTATCTTAATCTTTTATTTTTATTGGCCAGTTATTGGCTAGTGTGAGATACGGCTGTTTCTTTGCAACTCTGCCTAGACGGCCAGCATCCCGGAGTTGCCTGTTCACTGTGGTTCCCAATGTAGAATAGTAGTGAAGGCATGAAAACTATAAACCATATGAAGTCATGTAGTAACCAATTCAAACAAATCAAAATATATTTTATAATTGAGATTCTTCAAATTAGCCACTCTTTGCCTTGATTACAGTTTTGCACACTCACTCTCAACCAGCTTTATGAGGTAGTCACATGGAATGTTAAAAGTTAATTTGTGTAATTTCTTTCCTTCACAATGCCTTTAAGCCAATCAGTTGTGCTGTGACAATGTAGGGGTTGTATACAGAAGATAACCATATTTGGTAAAATACCAAGTCCATAGAAGAACAGCTCAAAAAAGCAAAGAGAAACGACATTCCATCCATATTTTAAGACATGAAGATCAGTCAATCTGGATAATTTCAAGAACTTTGAAAGTTTCCTCAAGTAGAGTCACAAAAACAGTCAAGAGCTACGATGAAACTGACTCTCATGAGGACCGCCATAGGAAAGGAAGATCCAGAGTTACCTCTGCTGCAGAGGATAAATTCAGCCTCAGAAACTAACAATTAACTTCACCTCAGATTCCAGCCCAAATAAATGCTTCACAGAGTACAAGTAACAGATACATCTCAACATCAACTGTTCAGAGGAGACTGCGTGAATCCGACCTTCATGGTCGAATTTCTACAAAGAAACCACTACTAAAGGACACCGATCATAAGAAGAGACTTCCTTGGGCCAAGAAACACGAGCAATGGACATTAGACCGGTGGAAATCTATCCTTCGGTCTGATGAGTCCAAATTTGAGATTTTTGGTTCCAACCACTGTGTCTTTGTGAAAGGCAGAGTAGGTGAACAGATGATCTCCGCGTGTGTGGTTCCCAATTTGAAGCATGGAGGAGGAAGTGTGACGGTGTGTTTTTTTTTGCCTGGGACATTCTGTTATTTATTTTTATATTCAAGGCACACTTAACCAGCATGGTTACCACAGCATTCTGCAGCGATACACAATCCCATCTGGTTTGCTCTTAGTGGGACTATCGTTTTTCAACAGGTCAATGACCCAAAACACACCTCCAGGCTGTGTAAGTGCTGTTTGACCAAGAAGTAGAGTGATGAAGTGCACATCAGATGACCTGGCCTCCACAAGACTGTTGGGAAAGCATTACAGGTGTCTACCTCATGAAGCTGGTTGAGGGAATGCCAATAGTGTGCAAAGCTATCATCAAGGCAAAGGGTCGCTACTTTGAAGAATATAACATATAAAATATATTTGTATGTGTTTGATTTCTTTACTAGATGATTCCATATGTGTTATTTTATAGTTTTGATGCCTTCCTATTATTCTATAATATAGAAAATAGTACAATTAAAGAAAAACCCTTGAATGATTAGGTGTGTCCAACCTTATGAGTGGTACTGTATAAATATTGGTTAATTTTAGAACAACTACGGCTGAACACATAGTCCAAATAACATTCAGAGATTCCGAGAAAACACAATGAACTCATAATTCTAGAATGATAATGCTATGAAAATATGAAACCCGGGAGAGACTTGTGCCACCTGGCATAAGTGTTACACCTTGAGCATCAGTTTAAATCCCCTACGCTTCATCTTAAATGTTAAAGCAAATAGCCCCTTTTTACTATATATCCTTCCTCTGTCCTTTTTTCAAATGTTCCTTGATTTCTTCCCCAAAATGTAGAAAATGGGAAGTCTGCCATTTTGCTTTTCAGGGTCACAATGGACAGTTTTTTTGCTTGAGTGCAGAATAAATAACAATGCATTGAACTGTATGACACTAACTTTTTCCCCCGAAACTGTAGTTCTGACCTTTCACCACAGGGGGGAGTTAGACTATTCCCTAAGAGGTTACCACATCACGACACATTTAGCATAAAGCTAGCAGTGGGATGACTCAATGTGTGCTTTCCAAAGTGTACCCTATTCACTTTATAGTGCACACATTCTTACCACAACCCCTTCATACCTGGTGAAAAGTCATTCACTACATAGGGAATAAGGTGTCATTTGGGAGAGTACCATTTGGTACACATCAATGACTCAAGCTGGTACCAACAAGTTTACTGGCTCAGTGCCTCTTAATTTGACATATTGGAGCATCTTATCATTTAGACACATTGTTATGAAAACACGACTTAATGTGACGAGCATTTAATATCGCTGACACCAACCTAAGTAATTAAGAAATATAATTCTTATTCCTCGCTCGAAACCATTTCCAATGGCTGCCTTTTATCATTTTAATAACACCTCAAATGCAATTCAGACCACTCTATTATGTTTGTTTGTGTGTAATTTCATTATTTTAAAGATCGCTCCTCTGACAGTATCTTCTTAATGCTGTCAATTACATCATTCCTTCCATGGATTTTTATGAAACAGAAACAGAAAATTATGACGTTCTGTGTGAGACTTTGTGTGTGTGTGTGTATGTGTGTGTGTGTGTGTGTGTGTGTGTGTGTTTGTGTTCCTGCCTGGGCTCCCCTGGTTCCAGTGGTGTGGCTAATCTAATACATAAGTCCCTGATTTGTTTAATGGATGAGACTTTGCTGCATGAGGCGAGCCAATAAATCCATAGCAGCCTCCAGAGGGCTAATGCCTCATAATGATTCCACACACACAATGTTCTGCAACTTATGAAGCAACTTTATCATACTCCTCCTCACACAGACACAGTGCTTATTTGTTTCACTCCTACCCTGCAACCAAGGCAATTTCTCCCCCTGCAGCAAGGTTATTCAAAAAGGCCCTGCATCCAAAATATCATCCTATTCCCTACATAGTGTACTACTTTTTATGGGCCTGGGTCAAAAGTAGTGCATTGTATAGGGAATAGAGTGCCATTTAGAAGGCAAACACTGAGCCTGTGAAAAAGTTGCAGTACAGACATTTGTTATTGTCAGAGCTAAACTTTTCTTTCAATATACAGTACCAGTCAAAAGTTTGGACACACATACTCATTCAAGAGTTTTTCTTTATTTTTGCTATTTTCTACATGGTAGAATAATAGTGAAGACATCACAACTATGAAATAACACATATGGAATCATGTAGTATCCAAAAAAGTGTTAAACAAATCAAAATATATTTTATATTTGAGATTCTTCAAAGTAGCCACCCTTTGCCTTGATGACAGCTTTGCACACTCTTGGCATTCTCTCAACCAGCTTCATGAGGTAGTCACCTGGAATGCATTTCAATTAACAGGTGTGCCTTGTTAAAAGTTAATTTGTGGAATTTCTTTCCTTCTCAATACGTTTGTGCCAATCAGTTGTGTTCTGACAAGGTAGGGGTGGTATTCAGAAGATAGGCCTATTTGGTAAAACACCAACTCCATTTTATGGCAAGAACAGCTTTAAGACATGGAAGTCAGTCAATCTGTAAAATTTAAAGAACCTTTAAAGTTTTGTCAAGTGCATTCGCAAAAACCATGAAGCGCTACGATGAAACTGGCTCTCATGAGGACCGCCAAAGGAAAGGAAGACACAGAGTACCTCTGCTGCCCTGGATAAGTTCATTAGAGTTTACCAGCCTCAGAAATTGCAGCCCAAATAAATGCTCCACATAGTTCAAGTAACAGACACATCTCAACATCAACTGTTCAGAGGAGACTGTGTGAATCAGGCCTTCATGGTCGAATATCTGCAAAGAAACCACTACTAAAGGACACCAAAAAGAAGAAGAGACTTGTTTGGACCAAGAAACATCAGAAATGGACATTAGACTGGCGGAAATCTGTCCTTCGACGTGATGAGTCCAAATTTGAGATGTTTGGTCCCAACCGTCATGTCTCTGTGAGACACAGAGTAAGTGAACGAATGATCTCCGCATGTGTGTTTCCCACCATGAAGCATGGAGGAGGAGGTTTGATTGTGTGAGGGTGCTTTGCTGGTGACACATTGTCTGTGATTTATTTAGAATTCAAGGCACACTTAACCAGCTTGGCTACCACAACATTCTGCAGTGATACACCATCCCATCTGTTTTGTGCTTAGTTGGACTGTCATTTGTTTTTCAACAGGAAAATGACCCAACACATCTCCAAGCTGTGTAAGGGCTATTTGACCAAGAAGGAGAGTGATGGAGTGCTGCATCAGATGACCTGGCCTCCACAATCACCCGATCTCAACCCAATTGAGATGGTTTTGGATGAGTTGGACCTCAGAGTGAAGGAAAAGCAGCTAACAATTGCTCAGCATATGTGGGAACTTCAAGAATGTTGAAAAATAATTCCAGGTGAAGCTGGTTGAGAGAATGCCAAGAGTGTGCAATGCTGTCATCAAGGCAAACGTTGGCTACTTTGAAGATTCTAAAATATATCTGGATGGTTTTTGATGATTTTTGGGGGGGGGTTACTACATGATTCCACATGATTTCATAGTTTTGATGTCTTCACTATTATTTGACAATGTATAAAATAGTAAAAAATAAAGAGAAAACCTTGAATGAGTGTGTGTGTCCAAACTTTTGACTGGTACTGTATGAATAATGAATTCAATGTATTACATGCCCTCTCGTAAGTGGATTTGATTTTCCCAGAAAAGCGAACACTTTCAATGACAAACTGCACTGTACAGTAGTGTACACTGGCTACATTAGAGTGTGCAGTAGATCAAGCGAACCAATGATGTAGGAGTGTTGCTGTTCACAGTATAAGCCTCAGCATTCTTTATCTAAAATTAAAAATAAATACAAATGTATGTGTGTGACTATAAGGTGCAGTGCCAGCAGTAGGCATTTCATTGTACGGTACAAATCCCATTGTATCCTGTGAATATGACAAATAAACATTACTTAGAACTTTTAGGATATCCCCAGAAGCTGTAGGGTTGGAGGTGTTAAATATTCAGGTTAGGAGGAGTTAAAAACTAGTGATGATTCCTAAATGACAGGGGTTAATAGTTCCCTCAGAGTCTGTCTCTGTCTCTATTTGCCTCAACTCTATGGCACGGCTCAGTGCTACAGCGATTCACTGAGCAATAAGCTGCATTACCACATTACACACACAGGATTACGTGGCCACTTCCTCAGCCAATGACTCTCATCAGAAGTCACTGAAGAACCCACTGACTGTGTAATTGTTTCCCATTAGGGGAAATGTTCACTCCCATCCCATCCCGTCTCACCCTAGCTGTGTGTGCTGACAGATGCAGAATGCTCAGCGGCCTGGCAGTGAGTCAAGATGATTCTGTATAAGGAAGGGGTAGCGGGTTGTGGACTCTGTGTGCAATCAGTGGGTTGTGGGGTTGTGGACTCTGTGTACAATCAGTGGGTTGTGGGGTTGTGGACTCTGTGTACAATCAGTGGGTTTTGGGGTTGTGGACTCTGTGTACAATCAGTGGGTTGTGGGGTTGTGGACTCTGTGTACAATCAGTGGGTTGTAGATGCTCAGTATCCAGTCAGAGGCAGGATTATTGTTTACAATATAGGGGCAGTGAGGTTGTGGGCTCCTTCTGTTTGAGGGGAAGTGGGGTTGTGGACATCATAGTTCCCAATCAGTCTTCCTCCTTGAAGTTTGCAGTTGTATTTAAAAAACACAATTTTGCTCAAAACATTTTTTTTTTACCCTTTAGTGTGTGTACTTTACAGTTTTTATACTTGCAATATTGCTTTTCAATACTAAATGTAAAAAAAATCACTACAGGATGTATTTAATGTGAATGATATTATTGATAGTTGTGAAATACGAGTTAGAGTTTGTACGATGTACACTGCTGCCATCTACTGAATAAAATAAATAATTGTATCTCTGCTGTGTTGCTGTGTTACTTCTGAAAAATACTGCCATCTATTGGCACCTATATGAACTGCATTCACAGTACAAGTATGGCAAAATATCTCATCATTATCCCAACGACTTTCCAAAAGAGCCTAATCATTCCTATCATTACACTGCTGTAGAGTAATTCAATGACTTTATTCAGATGTTATCTTAATCACCTATCTTCTCTCTTTTTTGTGAAGCCTTTTTTCTCTATGTACTGCCACTGGAGGGCAGCACAAGCGTGAGAATAAGGTAATGGAATAATTCCCTTATTACAGGATTACTGTGGTCTTTACATGATTGTAAAAGTGCGTGTGTGTGGCAGGACTTGCCCACAGCTTGTGTTGATGTCTGCCCTCAAAATTAACCATCAGTGTGGAAACAAGATTGAATTACTGGTTTTATCTGAGCAATACTGAGAGTACAATCTTAATACCACTCTGCCCTTGATGTCAGCGTGTGGGGGTAGGGACCGGAGGACTTTTACAAAGTAGGGTTAGATAATATCACATTGGTTACATTGACTCATCAATACTATCTGTCACCTGATGTGACTAAAGGAAACCTGATGATGTGAGATCATCTCAGGCAAACCACAGGCTTCCAATACTATAAACAATGACGTCCAGGAATTTAACATGTTTATTGTGCACATTTTCTTTGAATACGGTTATAGAAGACATGACCAAAACTAGAGGCCTTATAAGCCTACAGATGGATCGTCTTTGAGATTGTAACCCACCAATCCAGGCAAGTTTTACCAGGATCCCATCACTTATACTAGTAGCAACAGCCCCACTACACCACAAGACACCTCACTACACCAGAGAAGAACAGTGAGTGGCTAACAACTTATCTGTCCGTTTCTAGAAGTCAATCCTTGTCCTTGCATCTCTGCCCTGTACAATGCAGTAGATCTGTTCTGTGCATGCATTGAATTGGTATACCTATAAAAGGTTCAGAGGTTTTTATGGAACATCATTTTTACATCTTTCTCTGAGTGTTGTGTTGTATTTAAGCCCTATTCACTCCTCTCTTGACCCCAGGCCCAGCAACTGCAATACTGACAAAAGCGTTGACATTTAAAAGGGGAGAAAATCTTGCCTAAGTGCTTAGTTGCAGAAATGGCACGTTTTCTATTTTTTCTCTCTCTTTTTTTTCCAGGTTGGGTGTCTCCTTTCAGCAGCCTCAAAGAGAGACGAGTAGCTAGGTACAGTGAAGTCACAGACAGTCTATCTATTGTGGTATTTACATATATTTCCTGTTTTCACTTCAACTCTTGGCAGCTGTGCATCCATTTATGTCAGGCAACGGCCATCTGTATCCCTGCATCCCCAAACCTACCTCCCAGCTTAAACCCACAGCTCTCTCCAACATCACAACCTCTCTCTCTATCAATTCATTTCAATTCAATTCAATGGGCTTTATTGGCATGGGAAACATGGGAAACATATGTTAACATTGCCAAAGAAAGCATATCTTTCTCTCTCTCTCTCTCTCTCTCTCTCTCTCTCTCACTTCCCAATAATACAGTAACAAACCTAGCAACCCTGCAGCTGTACTTTTCTCCGCCATTTTCTCCTCTTATCAGGTGCACTAATTGCTCTCCTTTCTCATATCTCTCCTTTATCTCTGTCTGTCTGTCTGTCTGTCTGTCTGTCTGTCTGTCTGTCTGTCTGTCTGTCTGTCTGTCTGTCTGTCTGTCTGTCTGTCTGTCTGTCTGTCTGTCTGTCTGTCTGTCTGTCTGCCTGTCACACACACACACACACACACACACACACACACACACACACACACACACACACACACACACACACACACACACACACACACACACACACACACACACACACACACACACACACACACTCCCTCTCTCTGCAAGTTGTTTGGCCCACAGCAGAGGAAGGAAGGTGGAAGTTCCCCCACAGTCCAACATCCTCCCCACATGTAGCTCTCCACCCGCTCTTTGAGCTGCCTGACCACAAACCAGCCCAAAATTACACAGAGGCCTTTGCACTGACACCAGGTCTTTGCATTGTTGCTTTATCATATCCCTAACCCTAGACACACAAACTCTCCCACGAAGAGGTTGGAGCACAGGGTGAGTCGCAGACTAGTGCAGCGCCCCTGGAGCAGTTTAGGGTTCGTGTTTAGCCCCTTGCTAAAGGGCACAATGGCAGGAGCTGGTGGCTTGGACACTATGAGTAGTTCAACACCCAGGTTAAACGTAAACATTCCACTGTCACTCTGTGATGGGTTCATTTTTAAACAATGACAGTCCTGTGAGAACAGACAACTGTTTCCTGTTTAATCCAGTGTAGCGCCAGATGAATTCCTACACCTGTGGATTCCCCTAACAACGCTCCAACACTCCCCAGTCCTTACAGCTCCTGTCTGGAGGCCCCTCCCCGAACTACTCCCTATCCTTACTGACATGGCTCTGACACTGTGATGTGCTGTGACATCACCTCAGTTTGTGCCCAGTGGGTTGTCTTATGAGTTTGATGTTACAGTAGGAGGTTCCAGATATCTTAAGCCCAGATATAGCCACTCGGTGGTTGTGCAATTTCTACCTGGTGACTCCTATTCCTGTTTTTCCTGCCTGGCTGTGGGGATGTTAGGGCTGGTCTGCTACACCATCTCTCTCTCTCTCTCTCTCTCTCTCTCTCTCTCTCGCTCCAAGACACACCCAGCACACATTACAAGACAATGTAGCAACAGGCTGTACACTACTAGAGAAATGGCGCGAGAACCAAAAATGGTTCTACGGCTAACCCAGGTTACTGTACCTCTCTCTCTGTGAGTGTGAGTGTGTGTGTTTGTGTGTGCGTGTGCGTGTGTGTGTGTGGTGATTGACTGATGTGATGTCACAGCACATCACAGTGTCAGAGCCATGTCAGTAAGGATAGGGAGTAGTTCGGGGAGGGGCCTCCAGACAGGAGCTGTAAGGACTGGGGAGTGTTGGAGCGTTGTTAGGGGAACTTTAACACTCCTACCATCAATAATGCATGTTATTTAGGCCTATATACCATTTGCAAAGTCATCAACAGCTATTATTTAAATTCAACCCAGCATTCAACTAAACAGACAATAGTTTCAAACTCTGGTTGATTTCAAATATAATGACATTTGGTGATATCGAATTGTGTTTGGTTGTCAACGCAACCAAATATCAACATTTGAAGGAGATGTATTGTCTGCTCGGATAGTTCCATCTCTGCCACTAAGTCTGACTTTAATTCGAGCTGGTCTACAAATTGAATGTACTGCCAAATTATCAAAAAAGACATTGGAGGTGGCTTATGGTAGAGAAATTAACATTCAATTATCTGGCAACAGCCCTGGAGGACATTCCTGCAGTGAGCATGTCAATTGCATGCTCCCTCAAAACTTGAGGCATCTGTGGCATTGTGTTGTGTGACAAAACTGCACATTTCAGAGTGGATTTTTATTGTTCCCAGCACAAGATGCACCTGTGTAATGATCATGCTGTTTAATCAGCTTATTGATATCAACACCTGTCAGGTGGATGGATGATCTTGGCAAAGGAGAAATGCTCACTAACAGGGATGTAAACAAATTTGTGCACAACATTTGAGAGAAATCAGCTTTTTGTGCATATGGACAATTTTTCAGATCTTTTATTTCAGCTCATGAAACATGGGACCAACAATTTACTTGTTGTGTTTACATCTTTGTTCAGCGCACATTATTAATTTGTAGACAAACTGGAATTAAAGCCAGACTAAATCCGTGGCACAGACGAAACTCTCCAAGCAGAAGATCTCCTTCAAATGTTGATATTTGGTTGCATTGACAACCAAAGACAATTCAATATCAGCTTTGAAATACAATAAATAGCATACTAACTTGTCGGCAAGTTAACATGTTATATGTTGGATTCACATCTCCAACTCGAACAACAATGTAAATTATAAAATGGGATTAAACCAGTGGCTCTAATCAAACTATCCAAGCAGTTTATAGGCCTACATCTCCATAAAATTGTGATATTTGGTTGAGTTGTAAACTAAACACAATTCAATATTACTTTTGTAATACAGTTCATAGACTAAAGTTAACGCTATCTTAAAAACTGATGTAACATTCCAACTTAAAAATAGCCACATTTTGAGTTACTGTAACTATATATTTCTTTGTAATCATTTAAAGTGTGCATGTTCCAAAATGCATAGGTCATCGCAGGTCTGTGGAGATCTTCACAATTGCTGTAATACCTTTGCAGAATCTCGACCGGTCTTGATAATTTGCACCATGTACTTTTAATGTAATTTTAACTAAACTGCAATTTAGGTAATTTGGTTCTGCTATTAGATGAAGCACAGGGACAACACAGTAATCTATTACATGAAAATAAAACATATCTGATATTGTATTTCCATTTGAACTTTACTGTGGTTTAAAATGGTTGAAAGCGCAGCGCTAGAAATTTAGTTGACATCTGAACCAAAAATCTGACATTGTTTTTCCATTGGAAATTGGTTGTGCTTTTAGATGGTTGAAAGCATAGTGATAACATTGGAAAATCAACTTTTTAACTTTTGGCTTTCTTTTTGGGTGGGTGAATATACTGTAGGTTATAATCTCAATGATCAAAATCTCAACCAAATATTACCCAATTATCCATGTTGAAACTATGTGTTGTAGCCAGTGTGAATGACCTGCCATTCATCCAAACAAACTGCTGGTTATCTTCCAAGCTTAGACAAAGCCAACCTGCAGTAACCTTTCTGGGATGAGATGAATCAACAGGGTCACATCTTAGATCTGCTCAGTTTATTTGGACATTTCAGGATAATTCAGGATTGCGGAGGAGGTCTTCAGTAGTTTTACTGAGCTACCTGACTTGATGAACTGTCATGGGGTTGATTCTGTCTGATCTTGGCCGAGCCTGACCACAGCACAAATGTGTGTGAATAGCTGCTGTGTCCCCAACACCTCTGAACAACGCTTACTGTACAGTATCTTCACACTGGATCTGCACCACATGAAGCAGGCCGCATGTTGCCCAAATGCCAGAGAAACGTCACAGAGGAAGTCTCTCTCAAACCCATGGTTCATCTTAGCACAGGGAGGCCAGGGGCCACTTTTCTTTTCTGGCCCACGGGAGTCTGGCTGTATGGCCCCCTACACACTTGAGTTATACCGCATATGTGGAACATGTGCGGCACAACACATTTGGAACAACAGTTGAGATACAACTGAGGATTTTTATGCACAAACATAAATACTCAAGGGTTGTGGGGAGACACCACACCTTGATTGTATAAAAAAAGAAATGTGCAGACTCTTCGTTGTCACATAAATAACCACATTCTTTTTACGAATGTGATGAACATCAGTTGTGCAACCTGAGTGGGAACAGGGTGTGAGAGAGACAGGGTCACAAGTGAGGACCAAGAATGGGGCACATCTTTTTACAATCCTGTGTCCTCATTTACTGTATATGCAGAATTGCAGGTATTAAAATAAAATAAAATACATAGATTGTATGTGTATATAGTGCATTTTAACATATAGACAGGTAATGCCTTGCTTCATGATATTCAACTAGTACATATTGTAAACATCTTGACATCCATATCAGTAAAATCAATAGTTTAAAATTGGGAAGCCCATGCCTTATTAACATATATTTAACTATTTCCAGCCCTGTATCTTCTTCTCATGTCAAGGATATTAGCAGCATTGGTTTTGGTAATACCTCAATATTCTCTAGAGGTATTTTAATTTTGTAACATTGTAATATCACATAATCCACCAAATTCAGAGATTGGCCTATTAACTAGGTTCCAAGATGGCGTAGCAGTAAGTCCTGTCGTGTCGTGTCCCCTGTATATATCTTTTTCGTTTTTTACATATTTTTCTTCGCATATCTCTTTAAAAACGTTTTGCTAAACCAAGCTTCCAAATAGTCTCCTGCAACCTGCCTCACCCAATGTAGCTATTTTTCCTAAAGTATTTATATTTATATTTACTTCGGAACCAGAACCCCTCAACTGAAGCTCAACTGAAGCTAGCCAGCTAACCACTAGCCATGCTAGCGGTCTTCAGCTAAACGGTCATCAGCTAACCTTCAGCCCGGATAGCTCTCACTAGTTCGAACAACGCGACTCTAACCAGAGCATAACGGACCTATTTATTTTTTCATCCCCGGATTCTTCCCCGGATTCCCACCGCAAATGGAACATTTTTCAGCTGGATCTTCACAACTAGCTATCTAGCTATCTACGAACTGTTAGCTTGCTAGCACAGGCCTGCTAACCGTCTGCATCGCCGCGTCCCAAACACCCATATTTACTTTCTATCTCTTTTTGATTTTTAATTTGTTTATACCTTCCGGAAACCTGCCTCACCCAATGTGATACGGAATCGCTATTATTTTGAATTTTTTTTTTAGAACACACTCAAGAACCTCCAGAAGCTAACCAGCTAACTAGCTACAAGCTATTTAGTCATTGTTAGTTTTTTTTAACCTGGATAACACTCGCCAGTCCAGCTTCCCTGCCCCATCCACCGCTGCCCCTGGACACTGATCACTTGGCTACATAGCTGATGCACGCTGGACTGTCCATTAATCACGGTACTCCAGTCTGCTTGTTTGTTTTATCTGTTGGCCCCGTTGCCTAGTCAACGCCATTTTACCTGCTGTTGTCGTGCCAGCTGATTAGCTGTTGTTGTCTAACCTACTGTTTTAGCTAGCTTTCCCAATTCAACACCTGTGATTACTGTATTCCTCGTTGTATGTCTCTCTCAAATGTCAATATGCCTTGTATACTGTTGTTCAGGTTAGTTATCATTGTTTTAGTTCACAATGGACCCCCTAGTTCCACTCTTCATACCCCTGATAACTCCTTTGTCCCACCTCCCACACATGCGGTGACCTCACCCATTACAACCAGCATGTCCAGAGATACAACCTCTCTCATCATCACCCGGGGCCTGGGCTTACCTCCGCTGTACCCGCACCCCACCATACCCCTGTCTGCGCATTATGCCCTGAATATATTCTACCATGCCCAGAAACCTGCTCCTCTTATTCTCTGTCCCCAACGCTCTAGGCGACCAGTTTTGATAGCCTTTAGCCGCACCCTCATACTACTCCTTCTCTGTTCCGCGGGTGATGTGGAGGTAAACCCAGGCCCTGCATGTCCCCAGGCACCCTCATTTGTTGACTTCTGTGATCGAAAAAGCCTTGGTTTCATGCATGTCAACATCAGAAGCCTCCTCCCTAAGTTTGTTTTACTCACTGCTTTAGCACACTCTGCTAACCCTGATGTCCTTGCTGTGTCTGAATCCTGGCTCAGGAAGGCCACCAAAAATTCAGAGATTTCCATACCCAACTATAACATCTTCCGTCAAGATAGAACTGCCAAAGGGGAGGAGTTGCAGTCTACTGCAGAGATAGCCTGCAAAGTAATGTCATACTTTCCAGGTCCATACCCAAACAGTTCGAACTACTAATTTTGAAAATTACTCTCTCCAGAAATAAGTCTCTCACTGTTGCCGCCTGCTACCGACCCCCCTCAGCTCCCAGCTGTGCCCTGGACACCATTTGTGAATTGATCGCCCCCCATCTAGCTTCAGAGTTTGTTCTGTTAGGTGACCTAAACTGGGATATGCTTAACATCCCGGCAGTCCTACAATCTAAGCTAGATGCCCTCAATCTCACACAAATCATCAAGGAACCCACCAGGTACAACCCTAACTCTGTAAACAAGGGCACCCTCATAGACGCCATCCTGACCAACTGGCCCTCCAAATACACCTCCGCTGTCTTCAACCAGGATCTCAGCGATCACTGCCTCATTGCCTGTATCCGCTACGGAGCCGCAGTCAAACGACCACCCCTCATCACTGTCAAACGCTCCCTAAAACACTTCTGTGAGCAGGCCTTCCTAATCGACCTGGCCCGGGTATCCTGGAAGGACATTGACCTCATCCCGTCAGTTGAGGATGCCTGGTCATTCTTTAAAAGTAACTTCCTCTCCATTTTAGATAAGCATGCTCCGTTCAAAAAATGCAGAACCAAGAACAGATACAGCCCTTGGTTCACTCCAGACCTGACTGCCCTCGACCAGCACAAAAACATCCTGTGGCGGACTGCAATAGCATCGAATAGTCCCCGTGATATGCAACTGTTCAGGGAAGTCAGGAACCAATACACGCAGTCAGTCAGGAAAGCTAAGGCCAGCTTCTTCAGGCAGAAGTTTGCATCCTGTAGCTCCAACTCCAAAAAGTTCTGGGACACTGTGAAGTCCATGGAGAACAAGAGCACCTCCTCCCAGCTGCCCACTGCACTGAGGCTACGATATCGGTCACCACGATAAATCCATGATTATCGAAAACTTCAATAAGCATTTCTCAACGGCTGGCCATGCCTTCCGCCTGGCTTCTCCAACCTCGGCCAACAGCTCCGCCCCCACCGCAGCTCCTCGCCCAAGCCTCTCCAGGTTCTCCTTTACCCAAATCCAGATAGCAGATGTTCTGAAAGAGCTCCAAAACCTGGACCCGTACAAATCAGCTGGGCTTGACAATCTGGACCCTCTATTTCTGAAACTATCCGCCGCCATTGTCGCAACCCCTATTACCAGCCTGTTCAACCTCTCTTTCATATCGTCCGAGATCCCCAAGGATTGGAAAGCTGCCGCAGTCATCCCCCTCTTCAAAGGGGGAGACACCCTGGACCCAATCTGTTACAGACCTATATCCATCCTGCCCTGCCTATCTAAGGTCTTCGAAAGCCAAGTCAACAAACAGGTCACTGACCATCTCGAATCCCACCGTACCTTCTCCGCTGTGCAATCTGGTTTCCGAGCCGGTCACGGGTGCACCTCAGCCACACTCAAGGTACTAAACGATATCATAACCGCCATCGATAAAAGACAGTACTGTGCAGCCGTCTTCATCGACCTTGCCAAGGCCTTCGACTCTGTCAATCACCATATTCTTATCGGCAGACTCAGTAGCCTCGGTTTTTCGGATGACTGCCTTGCCTGGTTCACCAATTACTTTGCAGACAGAGTTCAGTGTGTCAAATCGGAGGGCATGCTGTCCGGTCCTCTGGCAGTCTCTATGGGGGTGCCACAGGGTTCAATTCTCGGGCCGACTCTTTTCTCTGTATATATCAATGATGTTGCTCTTGCTGCGGGCGATTCCCTGATCCACCTCTACGCAGACAACACCATTCTATATACTTTCGGCCCGTCATTGGACACTGTGCTATCTAACCTCCAAACGAGCTTCAATGCCATACAACACTCCTTCCGTGGCCTCCAACTGCTCTTAAACGCTAGTAAAACCAAATGCATGCTTTTCAACCGATCGCTGCCTGCACCCGCATGCCCGACTAGCATCACCACCCTGGATGGTTCCGACCTTGAATATGTGGACATCTATAAGTACCTAGGTGTCTGGCTAGACTGCAAACTCTCCTTCCAGACTCATATCAAACATCTCCAATCGAAAATCAAATCAAGAGTCGGCTTTCTATTCCGCAACAAAGCCTCCTTCACTCACGTCGCCAAGCTTACCCTAGTAAAACTGACTATCCTACCGAACCTCGACTTCGGCGATGTCATCTACAAAATAGCTTCCAACACTCTACTCAGCAAACTGGATGCAGTCTATCACAGTGCCATCCGTTTTGTCACTAAAGCACCTTATCCCACCCACTACTGCGACTTCTATGCTCTAGTCGGCTGGCCCTCGCTACATATTCGTCGCCAGACCCACTGGCTCCAGGTCATCTACAAGTCCATGCTAGGTAAAGCTCCGCCTTATCTCAGTTCACTGGTCACGATGGCAACACCCATCCGTAGCACGCGCTCCAGCAGGTGTATCTCATTGATCATCCCTAAAGCCAACACCTCATTCGGCCGCCTTTCGTTCCAGTACTCTGCTGCCTGTGATTGGAACGAATTGCAAAAATCGCTGAAGTTGGAGACTTTTATCTCCCTCACCAACTTCAAACATCAGCTATCTGAGCAGCTAACCGATCGCTGCAGCTGTACATAGTCTATTGGTAAATAGCCCACCCATTTTCACCTACCTCATCCCCATACTGTTTTATTTATTTACTTTTCTGCTCTTTTGCACACCAATATCTCTACCTGTACATGACCATCTGATCATTTATCACTCCAGTGTTAATCTGCAAAATTGTAATTATTCGCCTACCTCATGCCTTTTGCACACATTGTATATAGTCTCCCCCTTTTTCTACTGTGTTATTGACTTGTTAATTGTTTACTCCATGTGTAACTCTGTGTTGTCTGTTCACACTGCTATGCTTTATCTTGGCCAGATCGCAGTTGCAAATGAGAACTTGTTCTCAACTAGCCTACCTGGTTAAATAAAGGTGAAATAAAATAAAAAAATAAATAAAATTAAAGCAATTAATAAGCAATATTGTGTCATATATAGAATTAAAGGAGCAAGAGTCCTTAAGAGATGTATTTCAGCTTTCAATTAACATAAATAAGCTGTAAACATGTGTGTATACTAGCAGAGTGGCTGGGGGTTTCTATCGGCAACGTAAACGTGCAAGTTAAATGATTGTGATACAATTACATTTTTTATTTTTTTAAAGTAATACCCCAAATTATGATTTTGAGATTTTGTTGATAAAGAAATGATGTATTCCAAGATGTACTGGAAGAAATACAACAGTGTATAGAAGTACATAGAATACAAATACCTGAGACCCCCACATGATAATAATTTCAACATCAGTGCGTATCTGTGAACCCATTTTAATATAATGCCAGAATATTCACCATTCATACTATGTATACAAAAGTACACAGCAACCCTCTCTTTTACCAGTATTGTTCATTAGCACTTGTTATATAATAATAATAAAAAACATCATTTTTACAGAACAATTCCAATTTGACATTTACCAAGAAAAATTGAAATCCAGTGCAGTTTTTAGTACATATAAAATACACCACAATCGAGAGTGTCACTAATTCCGCTTCAAGTATGCTCTTCTTCCAAGAGTGTGGAGTCTGGCAATAAGATCACTTCTTCTTTGTGTTCGTATAGGCTCATTTAAATTCATATATAGGTTGTAGCCTCCAGATATATTTACACACAATGCTTCAGCATGATATTTATCACTCTTTAAAAAGGTTGTACAGTACTTACAGAGGATCATACAGCTCCAACAACAACCCACTGGGCACACGCTGGATGAATCAACGTCGTTTCCACGTCATTTCAATGAACCAACGTGGAATAGACGTTGAATTGACGCCTGTGCACAGTGGGAAAGCACTTTATGAGCTAAGGCCTTTACATACACACATATAGATGTAGGATCTTAATTTGAGCCAGTTTGCTAAAGCAGGAAAATAATCCTGCAGCAACAGGAAATGTGAATTATTATGTGGAGCATAATTAAATGGATATTTTTGTAGGGGTTGACACATTTTTCGTAAGGGAAAAACAAGTCTGAAATTTCGGAGTGGAAATTACTAACTTCAGAATCCTTTTTAAACCTCAAATGCATTGCAGGAAAGTTCTCTTGCAACAGGGTGACCAATTTAAGATCCTACATCTGTAGTAAAAAAATCTGAAAAATAAATGTAACTGTACAATATCGATCTCACTTTCACAGACAATAATCCATTATTTTTCTTCCCGGTGCGGTAGTCTGACTTTTTGTTATGTAGAAAATTATTTAAAAAATCTAATCTTGGTGCTCACATTGCCTCCCTCAATTGATGTACACATGGGACAAATCAGAATACAGTAAGATTATCTACAATGACAAGTAAAACATATAATGCCGCTACGGCAATTATTTCGAAACAGATAGCAAAGCAATAGTGGGCACTTTGCTACAGGTGGGCTGACATATGTTTTTCAAATATTCTAAAACTATTTGTTAGCATCCATGCTTGCTTCATGAAGAATAGTAATGATTCTGGATTTGTTTAGAAAAACAATAGGCGGACATACAGAAGATTGAAGACAACTATACTGGTGCATCAGAACATCTATAGAAATATGAATGTTCAAAGATAAAGGTGTGAGTAAACACAAAATAGGGGCTTTCATTTAAAAAGAATAATGCACTGAGGGAATGCAGAATGCATGTAATAGCTACTACAATAGCTAAAAGATGTAAACGAATACCATTGCCAATACTTTACAGTAACAATAAGCGGTACAGTATGTGTTTTGAAATATAAAGAGAAATAAGCTGCAACTTTGATTGGGGAGGTTACATACCATACCACATAACATACAGAAGGAGTGAAGAAGTTTGAAGTGAACAGTGAACTGAGCCTGGCCATATACACATAGGGCCATTCCTATGGCCAAAGACCATCAGGACAAAAGACTGTGGCAATTCAAAAGATGGTATATGCTGCATAATAAACAGAACAACAGCGACACTACATATTTTGCCAGCAAAATATTTGTTATCAACAGAGCAACATGTACATTGTCTTAAGCATTTGTCCAAGTGCACATAGATTATTTTATTTGATCCACATACATACCATTACCCTTCACTGGCATTATACTTCTAAAAAAAAACTAAACCACACTGCTATCTATCTACTAAACAGTACCAGTGCATCAGCTTAATTGTACTGGGCACAATCCTTTCCACATCACATTCACATGCAATGTACAGCAGGGTTGGTCTCAATGCCATTTCAATTCTATCAATGTAAGAAATAAACTGAAAATCCAAATTCCAATTTCCCTCATAGATTTGTTTTTATTGACTGAATTGAAATGGCATTGATCCCAACCCAGGAGTAGCGCGCAAGCACTGACATGGCGCTTGCAGAAAGCAGCCTGTCTACTATAAGACACATGAGTGGGTTAAAGGCAACTTGCTGGCGATTTGAAGTTACTATTGAACCATCAAAACAGGGCCTGGCTTCAAAACAGGGAATCCCTTCCCGTCCTCCCCATCCGTCAAGGCATCAGTCTGCTAGTGAAAGAACAGGTTCAGGGAGGAGGCGGGTTGCAGTGCAGTGCTTTTCCTTTCCTCTGTGAAGTTCTGTGAAACTGAGAAGGTTACAGGAACTGTTCCACAGAAAGCAGATATTTAGCGTTTAGGGTAATGAACGAAACAATAACAAATCTGTAGACAATGTCTGAAAAGGTAAATCATGAGTAAGTTTCTCCGTCTCCATCTCTGTTTCTCTCTCTCTCTCTCTCTCTCTCTCTCTCTCTCTCTCTCTCTCTCACACACACTCTCTCTCTCTCTCACACACACTCTGTCTCTCTCTCTCTCTCTCTCTCTCTCTCTCTCTCACACACTCTGTCTCGCTCTCTCTCTCTCTCACTCTTTTTCTCTCACTGTGTCTCTCTCTCATCTCTTTCTCCCTCTCCCTCACTTTCTTCCATATTTCCCTTTTTTTGTCTCTCTCCTTTTCTTTCTCGCCATCTCTCTTTCTCTCTCACCACTCTCTTTCCCTCTGCAGAAAATGTCATTCTTTAATGTGGCTAGTGTGACAACACACCTGTGCAGTTAGCAGTTAGAAAGACAGAGAAGATATACAGTCTGTTGCAAGAAATCATGCAAGAAAGAATATTATATTCTAAAGTATGGTTCAGTTGGTGGGGTCAGGGAAAGCCCCCTTGATAAGTTGAGACCTTACATGGCAGTCTATGTGGCAACGAACAAGTCCAACAGTACATTATTCAGAAAGAAAGGAACAGTGATAAACTATAATAGAACTACTCACAGTATTAGCTGCTCTGTGACAATCTGAGACACACTATGACAAAACTGTCTAGGTGTACTACTTCTTTGTGATCTTCTTCACTCCCCCCAAAAATCCCTCACTTGAGATACATATCTCAACCTCAAATTCTTCAAAACACCTTTTGCACAATTCAAATGTGTATTTGGCCCAGACCTTCATATATTTGTTTGGAATGATATATAGCTAGTATCATTATGCTGCAGCAAATGTTGGTTAGTTGTCTCTCTCCTGGTTGGTTGCATTGACCACACACAGTTAGTTCAACATCACTGTCCTGAGGTGGGATGGGGCGGGGACCAGGCTCCTGTCCAGTTCACCGCTCTAATTGAAGGTGTGTTCCCCACGGATGATGTGAGATGAGAATTCATAGCGGTCCTTACTGCGGTGGCCACAGATGTTGCACTCCAGCGGGTCCCTATAACCATGACAACCCATGTGGATGGTGTACATGACGTGGTCCAGGAAGAGAATGCGGCAGTGTTCACACTGGAACACCCTCATCTTCCGCCCCTCTCGCCCAAACACACGCACCCCTTCCCGACTTATAGGCCTCTCTGCCGCCCCTCCTTGGGCCACCTCAGCCCCGCCTCGCCCATCCTCTCTGCCGCCATATGCTGGGCTGGATCTGGGACGGTGGTGGGGGTTGTTCCAGTGGTAACCCAGCCTATCCTGTGGGCTGCTCCTGGCAGAGTCGGCCGAGTCCAGCCCACTGTTGCTAGGAGACTCTTTTTCCTCTCTGGTACTCTGTGGGTGGTGCTGCTTGGGTCTGGTGAGGGCGATGGGCCCGTTGGGGGAAGGATGGAAGTCAGGGGGAGGAGGGGGCAGAGGTGAAGGATGAGGTGGGGCGTCGCGGCCACCTGGTCGGTCCATACGCAGCCCTGACCCCAGAGGGTAGACGTGGTGGAAGAGGGGGTTGACCATGGGTACCACCTCGGCCATAGAAAGAGACGGCTGTGGGCCGTGGGGACCATGGGGGTGGGGATGGTGGACAAGGGGTCTCAGGGAGTCAGAGCCCAGGTAAGAGATGGCGTTGTTGATAGCCTGGTCCATCATGTGAGCCTGCATCAGCTCTGCCTCCTTCTCATACTTCAGACCCATCTCATAGCTCAGCTCCGGGTAACTGTAACGCATCATCTTCTCACCTGCAGAGCACAGCTTACATATTACCACAATGAAACTCACATATGCAGAAGCTCCCCGTAAGAGAAACTGTCCGGTCGAATGACACCATTGGATAGTACCGAATACATACAACTCTAACTCTATAGAATATGATAGAGTGCCTTAATTTTGTGTGCATGTCTAACCTTTCCAGTTTTTAATAAGCTAAACACTATCAAAGTTCTCTTGTTTTTGTCTTATTGTATTTTCTCTTGTGTTGTTTAATAGTGGAAAGCCCCATCCATCTGAATGCACTGTTTAACCCCTCCAGAACAGGGATGCGGTGAGCTGTTTTGCTCTTCTCTCGATAAGAGCTATTGCAGAGATACAGGTGTAACAAACCACAGGGTGAAAACATGTCCTCGTCTCTCTCATCCGCTCTCTGTGTCTCGCTCGATCTTTTCCTCTATCTAATAGAGCAGTAAATAATAAAAACAAAATAATTGTCTTCCTATGATGCTATATGCAAAAAAAAATATATATGCATATAATGCAAAAAAAAAAAAATATGCAAAAATTGGCGGTTATATGCCAACAAAATGTTTGCAACACCGAAACAATTGTTTCTTAATAAAAAAACAATATATTTTTCAAATGTATGTATTAAAAAATGATCAAAATGTTAAAATTAAAAATGTAAAAGATTGAGAAATATTCAGTGGAACAACCTGATCTGAAATGTGAAATCTACATATAATAATAATAATAATAATAATAAATATAATAAAACTAAAGTGTGCAGTATGTGAATAGTGTCTTCATTTCTACCATTAGGTCAAGGTCATCTGTTAGATGAAAAACAACAGTATCATGTTTCAATGTACCGCTGCCCAGGCACGCAATTCAATTCCTTTTTTGCATGTATACACTCATTCTGTTGCAGTGACTGTATGTTGAACTGAACAAAACAAATAAACAGTTAAAACTGTAACTGAATTTAATCCAACAGAACAAGTCAAATTCAATCCCAAAATGGAATTAAATAAATATCCTACTGATACCCTTAATACCATAATTATGACAATTACAAATGAGTAATTTGTAATAATAATTATCTAAGCTACAATGAATAATTGTGAGTTAGTGATCCTTATGGTGAACACATTATGGTGCTCCCAGACAGGAAGTGATGCAATGATGCTTACCCACAAACTTTTGTGGAGTGGTACTCTTCCTCTTCCCTACATTACTCTGCAGTTTCTCAATGACAGGTGGCCGGTTTAATGTTGCCATGGCAGCGGCCTCCGCCAGGGGCCTCTGCTCTTTAGGGACCTCACCTGGGGGTCAGGGGTCAGAGCATGAGAGTGTGTGAGAGGTCTGCACCAAGGCTTGTAGGTAGTACTGTAGTACTGTAGGTGGCAGGTGTGTAAAAGTAACATAAGTAGAGTTCACAGGATTCTCACACAAACCATAAAAAGGAAGGAGGAAGAGAAACTAAAATGATCTTTAATTTAACTTCATACATAAATTATAAATGATTAAAGGTTAAAGTGCAAGGTATAAAAAAGGTTCCAAAGAGAAAGCAAATGTTTCTGAGTCCATGCCATCAACAGAGATACCATATAGCAGGTCTCTGTACCAGAGCAGGACATTCACACTCACCTGGATAAGGCCCAGTGACGGAGGTGGGATCCATGCCAGCACTCTCAAGGTAGTTATGGCAGCGCTCTTTATGCTCCTCCAATGATGTCCTCTGTTTGTAGCTCCGCCCACAGTAGTCACACTTGTGTGGTTTACCCACTAAATTAGAGAAATGACATCAAAGGAAAAAAACGATTAATTTCATTCATTCATCAACTCACATAAACAGACCGGTAACGCAATTCTATGTGAACTCTCTAGGAGGTTTTAGTAAACACATAGAACCCGTGGAGAACACAGAAACTAGAGCAGGGCTATGAGCTCATGGAGCGATCATTTTCCATTAGTGGGATCCCACACACCATCATTGCCAACCAGACAGAGAAGGTGTGGGCAGGCGAGATATACCAAAATACTTGAATACACACATTTGCCTTTCATACGCCCTGGAACAACTGGTAAAGCCTACAACTCTTCCGGGAGCCCATCACTACTACTATGGTGCACAACTCAATTGGCTGCTGTACACAGACACAGATCCCGTAGAAGAAGGAAAATAACTAACGTCAGACCTAAACAACGTCTGTGTTTCTCCTCAGCAGCTGGAGGTGGGGAGTGATTCATGCTGCCAGTTCCATTCTGATGGAGTCTATGCTGGTGAGATTGTGCAAAACCTCCTCTAGCTTTCCCCTAGAGAAGATCCATCCATTGATCCTTCCTTCCGTCCTCCCTTCCTTCCAATCTTCCGCCATTCATTTATTAACTGTACTTCAATCATTCATTCATGAATGAATTACTCATGAATGAATTAATACATTCATAGTGATTTGGCAACTAAAGTCTGAAACTACTGACAAGTACTACTCAAAGTCTTCTGTAGTAGAAACAAGGCTCTGAAAGTCTTCGGGATGAGTCATCAAGGGGGAACTGTTGTCCAGACGACACCAAGCAGTGGCCCAGACACTGGCCCAGAATAGGTGTTGTTTACATGAGAAACTGTTCTCGTACCAGAGGTGACCCCAGTTACTAGAAACTACCTGACCTGTTACTGTGGGAATAACATGTTTCAGTCTGACACATACTTTGAGAGTAAGACACAGATAGGCTTAGGTAACATTTCATTAAGTCTATGGGAATTGATTGGAAATATTGGTGAGTATGTGAACGTTTTTTCAAGCTGATCTCAAATGACTGTATAGGTTACTTGTCTTAATGTAATTTTGTGGCCTGTGAATGCCAATTGGTTTAGCGCATTTGAATCTGTGGTTCATGAGTAAGCTTTATACTAGCAATGGCATTATCATGTAATTTACAGGTCATGATCATCATCATTACAGAACACTTGCTGAATTTTACTTATGAGTCTCTCCATATGTAGCCTAATACAATGTCCGTGTAATTGAAAAACACCCTGAACTGTCTGTCTGCTCCAATGATATTGGCCACAGCACCTGCTAACTGTAGCCAGCCGGATGGGCAGTCACACTTTCATATTGGAATAGGCCACACACACACATGTTATGCTATTACTCATTTACAAAACCTCCAGCCATTTGCAGATGGTGGATGTATCACAAAAATCCCACTTTCAGCAGATATTCTTGAACATGCAAATAGCCTTAACTCTCTCTGCCTTCAGATACAGTCGGCTGCATCCAGTTGGGTGAGAAACAGGAACCTCTCTCAGAAACGTATTGTTGTCTCATGTAATGTCATTAGTGAGTGAGCCCATCACTCTAAGTGAGGCATCTAAAACATCGTCAGGATGAACAATTTGCACATATTTGAACAGCAATTCAAAGAATAACTTGATATTCACATTTAACAATGTGTTTGGGAGGGGTTCAGATACAACACAGTCCATGTAGTGCCACTCTGTGTCTTGACAGGGGAAAGTATACTCTTGTCTTGCTCCTCGGATTGCACAATACATCAAAGCATTCACCTGTCGCTGTCTCTCTCTCTGTTTCTCTGTCTCTCTCCCCACTCAATCTCTCTCCCCACACCTAACCTCCCTCTCTCGTCACTCCACCTGTTTCCTGGCAGTGTGCCAGGGGGCAGGGAGAGAGAGGAGAAAGGAGAAGAGGCCTTTCATCTAGAGAACGCCATTCCAACCAACTCCCTATGCCACAGAAGAGTTCCTAACATTCCTTTCAACCCTCAGGTAGTGTAGTATAGGCAGGCTGAGGGGATTCATACAGCACTACTACCTACTATAGGACTGCATAAGGAACTACGGTACACCTAAATGTGCCATCTACACTGACTGGAGGAGGGTAAAGAATTCATTTAGCCTTACAAAACAGGAAGTGAAAATTAGAAAAAGGTCCAAAGAGAAAAAAAAAGACACATGGAAAGAGTGTCTGAAAGCATTGACAGAAAAAGAGAGAGAGATACGAAGGACTCTATTTTAACAAACTTAACGCAATGGTAAATGAGAGACAATAAGGCCTCATTACCATAAAGCTGTTTATACAATAGCCTCAGTTATGAGGCTTACATCTAATTGTTGTACAAAAGGAATGAGTAAAGATGATACTATTTGTGAAATGACGGATGCTATGTAATGATGTTGATGTGAGAGAATTGTATTTCTGTTTAAAGTTTTACTAAGTCATTGGCACGCCCCCAGGGGCACAGACAGGACCTGGCGTTATGAGAACACCCCCAGGGGCACAGACAGGACCTGGCGTCATGAGACAGCCCTTTTCAATGTTCCCAATAAAACCCCCACCTGGGTTTTCTATCACCAGACCGAGCTTACCTCAATTATGAGAGGGCTATGGGTGGAGACGAGACCAGTACCTCTATCATAGAGGGAAATAAGTTTTAAGTAGATTGCTGAATCTTTGAACCATCCCACGTGATTAAACTCTTAGACTATCGATACCGACAGAATAAGAACAAGTCTTTGATATTAATTACTAGTCTGCAGCCAGGAATTCGGTATCATTGATGCGAAGACCGAAACATCTATTCATAACGACATGAATGAATGTGAATGTCACTCTGAACCACCCGTTCTAACCACAACAAAGAGAGGGCGGACAAGCTCTCCAACAGAAACAAACTTTTCAACAGAGATTCCGACGACACACTGAGCGTAAATATATATATTGAATGCAATTATTCCCTAATGAGTGAGCGTTCATGTGCAAAGGATTAGCATTTCAATTGTTATAATTATCAACTCTGTCGTGTCTCCTCAGCTGACCCCCACTCCCCTCTGTCTAACAAGCCGCCATGCCAGTTTAGCCCACTAGGGCACATTCTCCTATTATTTCTTTGTAACCATATCTACTTTGCTTGTTTGTTATGTATTTCTGTGAATTACTTAGTTAGTAAATAAATGATTTTAAGACAATTGATGTATGGATGACTCATAGTGAAGACTGGGTTCGTGCAGATAACCAACAATTTACGACGTTTGGAATGAGACTAACGTGAGGTAAAGAATAATTCATTAATCAGAAGACTAAGTGATCAGATATTAAAATATCTGAAAGTTATATTAGGAAAATGATAACTTTGTAATTTGAATATTTTCCTTGGTGTCCCGACTTCCTAGTCAATTACAGTTCCATGATTAAAATCAAATCAAATCAAATTTATTTATATAGCCCTTCGTACATCAGCTGATATCTCAAAGTGCTGTACAGAAACCCAGCCTAAAACCCCAAACAGCAAGCAATGCAGGTGGTTTAAGTGGTTTAATCACGTAATAATAATTACAGAGAATTTTTGATAAAGATAAGTCTTCAGTTTTAATGATGCCAAAGACACAACAGCACCTAAAGGACTCTCAGACCATGGGAAACAAGATTCTCTGGTCTGATAAAACCAAGATTGAACTCTTTGGCCTGAATGCCAAGCATCACATCTGGAGGAAACCTGGCACCATCCCTACAGTGAAGCACGGTGGTGGCAGCATCATGCTGTGGTGATGTTTTTCAACGGCAGGGACTGGGAGACTAGTCAGGATTGAGGGAAAGATGAACGGAGCAAAGTATAGAGACATCCTTGATGAAAACCTGCTCCAGAGCACTCAGGACCTCAGACTGGGGAGAAGGTTCAACTTCCAACAGGACATTGACCCTAAGCCCACAGCCAAGACAAGGCATGGGTGGCTTCGGGACAAGTCTGTGAATGTTCTTGAGTGGTCCAGCCAGAGCCTGGACTTGAACCCGATCGAACAACTCTGAAGAGACCTGAAAATAGCTGTGTAGTGACGCTCCCCATCCAACCTGAGAGAGCTTGAGAGGATCTGCAGAGAAGAATGGGAGAAACTCCCCAAATACAGGTGTGCTAAGCTTGTAGTGTCATACCCAAGAAGACTCAAGGCTGTAATCACTGCCAAAGGTTCTTCAACAAAGTACTGAGTAAAGGGTCTGAATACTTATGTAAACGTGATATTTCAGTTTTTACATTTATAATTTCTAAAACCTGTGTTTGCTTTGTAATTAAGGGGTAATGTGTGTAGATTGATGAGGAAAAAACAAACAATTTCGTCAGTTTTAGAATAAGGCTGTAACGTAACAAAATATGGAAAAAGTCAAGGGGTCTGAATACTTTCCGAATGCACTGTACATGTGAGTACTTCAAAGAGGACAACACTAGAGATGAGGTTATACTGTTGTCTGTCCCGGATCTCAAAGAAGAGGCAGGAGAGAACACAGAGACAGAGGCCTATGACACAGAGATAGGAACGTGGGTTACAGTTAGAGCATGGCAGTGTTTCTCTGGTCTCCCCATACTGTATCTCTACAGATAACAGAGAGAGTTCCTCTCTGAGGAGACGTGAGCTGAGCAGGTTATAGGAACAGCATGTCCTGGGTGCCTAACCACAGCCCTTGTCTGTCTGCACAAAAATCCCCAGGGAGATGCATTCACCCCACAATACGAAACCCTGTCAGGGTTAGATATTTGTGGGTCTGTTGCTAATCTGTCACAAAAACTTAGACACAGGTCAGACCAGATCATGCTTTAAGTTACATCGAGACAGGCCGGTTCTATAGCATGAACATATAGCATCGACTATTTTAGAAGTTATTGAAACCAGGATAAATACTAAGGAGTAACCACAGTAATAAAAAAGTTAAAGGAAGCATGGACCCAAGACAAAGGGAATAGGAAGAAAAGGAGAAAAAGGAGGAAGAGGATAAGAACATAGAGGAAGAAACAAAAAAGAGAGGAGGTAGAGGGGCTGACCTGAGTGTGTGCGTAGGTGGCCTGTGAGTGCGTCACGACGGCGGCAGGCGTAGCTGCAGAAGGGGCATTTGAAGGGCTTCTCCCCCGTGTGCAGTTTGATGTGTCTCAACAGATTGCCCTTCTGAGTGAACGACACACCACACTGGTTACACTGGAACGGCCTATCACCTGAGAGGGCCACAGGAAGTGTTACACTGGAACGACCTATCACTTGAAGGGGCACAGGAAGTGCAGGCTCTCATCTCTCACTCCCCCTTTTACATATAGCCAGAAAAGCAACACACAATACCCACAGACCACCAGCCACCTAGTCTTGAGTTTTCACTCGGCTAGTGGACCGAACAAACTTGAGAAAGACGGAAATTGAGGTTCATAGCTACTCAACAGCAATCAACACATTGCGATGGTAAAGCATGGTTTGATTGGTAAAGGCAAGCAACACGCCTTAGCTGAGAACATTGTAACATCTCAAATAATGCAGAGAATATATTTCTAGGAGGATTGTCAGTGGGTGGAAAAACACTAGCGTGTGGTGCCTGATGTATGCTGTGTACAATTGATTCATTTGAACTACAGCCTACTGCTACTACAGTAATAGTGTCTGGAGTGTGGTGAGATGAGGTGTTAGATCTCCACCCTAATAGCTCTGCTCTGGGTCTCTTCTACAGCTCCCTGTCACACCACAAAGTAGGTGTAGAAATACAGTGAGTTTTCATCCTTCACCAGGCGCCCGGTAGGGCTGTATGTGTTCTACACACAGATACACAAACACCACCAACACCACTAAGTTGGTATAAGTTAATAAGGTTTAGTGTGGCCATCAAAGTCTCTTCAGATAGTAAATGGGTTAAGACTTAAGGAGTCTTACATTGTGTCTTATAATCTTCCATTGTGTTAAAGTGCTGTACATCTTTAATACCAGCATTACCATGGAACTATGTTTGTCTGTATCTACGCAAAAAGTTTGCCCGGTTCACCAGTAAACTACAGTAGTCTCGATGATGAACGTTTGGAAAAGTGAAATGTGATCCTAAATCTGTGAAGACCAAGGCACAGTAATGGCGTCAGTTAAGGGCTCGGGAACAGGTTGTGGAGGATTCCTGGGATGTTATCCAAGAAAATCATTCCAAGGCTAAACTATTGTATTCTACAAAACAGCAAAGCTCTCTAGCTCCACACCCGTAGAAACAATTTCTGACTCACAGAATTAAAAAAAAAAATCATAGGATGAGTGACGTACAATTGCTTGAGTCTGTAAAATTCATATCTCATAGGGAGCTACAACGTGAAGTATAATTTATTCAAAATGTATTAACGTATAACTAATGTTTTTTTTGCAGTTTGCTAGATGTTAATGGTAAAACATTGACAATCCTTAGATACATTAGAGAGTATTGAGTCATTGTTGTTCAATATAAAGTACATTAGGTTTGGGCAATATACTGTGAAAGGGACATAAGGGGTAGCAACTTTAGAGAAACATTTACCATTGGGAAGCCGAGTTCCTGGGTCACATGACCCATCGGACCCAGGGACCCCATCCTGTAGGTTGTTTGGGCTGTCAATTATGGGCTCTTCCAATCCCGATTCCTCTTCCCCACTTTGTCCCATATCCTCAGCTGTGGTCCTCCTGTCCCTTTCATCTTCTGTCTCTTCTTCTTGTTTGATGGTGTGTTCTGGAAGAGACAGGTATGACCAATCCAATTACAGTTTTTCAGACAATCACATGACAATCACATGACATGGCCTTAGTGGATGATCCTCGTTCTTCCAGTAAGAGGTGCAGTGGCTCTAGGTTACGAGTCTAAACCTTGTAAATCTGTTTCTCTTTGAATGTAAACATCTACTGATTGGAACAAGTTCATCAAATCTGCATGTTATTTCCCCTGGAGAAATAAGTAATATAATGATGCTCAACATAAATTGCCAAAGTTAATGCTAACCCCTAGAGGCAGGGACTCATCAAATCTGACAAAAAAATGGTTCGTTATTGTTAATTCTATGCAATTATTTTGTATTTAACCAGGCAAGTTAGTTAAGAACAAATTCTTATTTACAATGACGGCCTGCCACGGCCAAACCCTAACGACGCTGTGCCAATTTTGCGCCACCCTATGTGACTCCCAATCACGGCCGGGTGTGATACAGCCTGGAATTGAACCAGGGTCTGTAGTGACACCTCTAGCACTGAGATGCAGTGCCTTAGACCACTGTGCCACCCAGGGGCGCAATTATTTCTGTTATCTATTTTAAACCTGAGACTTCTGGAATGTACACAGTAAAGTAGTTATGTGGAGAAAAACGGGGTTAGTCCCAGAAGTGGACGGGCGATACGTGACTTGGTCTGAACATTAGAGATGTCTAGTTCCCCACAGAATAGTATAGTTCCCCTCAGTCCTTGGCAAGGCTGGGGTCAATTCTAATTGAAGGCAGTCAAGTAGACTTAAACAATTCAAAAATTGAATAGAAAAATTGTATCTATTTTCAATGACTTCTCAATAAACTGAGAAGTAGAAGCTATTTTTTTCTTCTCCATTTTATTTAAATTTAAAATCACTTCCTGAATTGAGTGCCTTTAATTCAAATTGACCCCAGCCCTGGTCCCTGGGGAGGAGGAGGAGGAGAGGAAGAGCGGAGTGCTGCGGACAGGCGCTGCTTAGCCCCTGTGGGTTTCGATTTGACTGGTGCTGGGAGACTGGCTGGATGGCTTGATGGGGGGGATTCTGGCTGACTAAAGGCACAAAGGCCTCAACTCTACTGGGTTGGTCACTAGAATCTCAGTATCCCTCATCTGACATTATAGGGAGACTGACACACAGACACACAAATATGGCCCAGATACATACTCCTCCAGTCTGGCTTTAGTAACTTTTGACTCTTGAGTCACTAGGGACACACACACATAGACACAGAATAATTAGAGATCGTCCTCT
Organism: Oncorhynchus nerka; assembly: GCF_034236695.1. Taxonomy (NCBI): domain Eukaryota; kingdom Metazoa; phylum Chordata; class Actinopteri; order Salmoniformes; family Salmonidae; genus Oncorhynchus; species Oncorhynchus nerka. Next base: position 56,436,873 of record NC_088398.1, on the reverse strand, counting down.
CCCACACAACTTTTGAAGGTACAATATGCAGAAATTGTCCCGCCATTTCCTGGTTGCTTAAATTCAAATAGTTTTCCTAATTTCAGTTTGTTTCACAAAACAAGCAATCTATTGTGTAGAGAATCGTTGTACCATCTGAAGTATATTTTCAATAACCAAAATGTATTTTCAGCAGTTTAATTAAAGCTGGTGTATAAAACTGAAAGTAAAAGACACAAAAATAAATCTTAAGAACGGGACGCATAGAAACAGCACACATAGAACATATCTACCGCTTCTTAGACTTACGTTCAATGGAAATGACAGATCTATCTCACGTTTCTATGTGAATTTGGTTGGTTTACCCCAAAAGTGCTTAGCATATACGTTGGGACCTTAATCGTGAACATTTTTATTTATTTTATTTATTAGGATCCCCATTAAGTGTTGCAGAAGCAGCAGCTACTGTACTTTTCGTGGGGTCCACACAAAACATAAAGTATGACAAAATACATAACTCTATTAGACAAGAACAGAAACACACATTTTAAATAAGAACAATAGAACACATTGTTTTCCTGTACTGCATATACATACAACATATTCATATACAGCATATACAGTACATACACGTTTTTAGGTCATACAAAGTCAGAGGCATCATACCGTGAGAAGGAGACTTCTTGCATTCCTCTACAGTAGTCTGAAGGAAAACCTGATACGGATGTTAATCATAACCATCCAGTCAAGCCTGTTTGTGATTTGTGACTGAAACCATAATCATAGTGTAGGTACGGAAGGAGCCAGAGCAATAACCCCAACCTCACATCCATATAATCCATCCCCTGACCGTCCCTTCAGTCTCCTTGGCTCCGTTAAAGGGGATTTTGGCAATAAGCCCACTTACAGTTTCTACGTCCCGAGAGTCAGATGAAGTCGTGAGTACCATGTTTATGTTAGCATCCAGTATGAAGGAAGTTAAAGGTTGTTTTGTGAGCCAATGCTAACTAGCTTAGCGCAAAAACTTGAAGTCTTCCTTCATACTAGACCAGGCACTTGCACAGATGGAGCCCTAGGTGTGCTGGAGCACCTGCCCCTTTGCCGAACAGTTTGGGCAACACGTTAATATGACCCCTCTATGGAAAGATGAGACTCTCACGAACACCTACATGTTTTTCTCTAGGACACCCACAAGTTTCCCAAGACTTGTCTGAAGGTAGCCTGATACCAGTTCAAATGTTGGTGCCTAAAATAAGTTGTTGGATATGTTTAACAAATATATATAAATAAGTTCATGATCTTTCCTATACCTCTCAGACACAAACTTCCTTTAGATTTTTATTCAACGCGTTTCTATGAGCTAATTGCAATAAGACCAAACTCAATATTTCATCCAATATTTATTTTATATTCAAGTGGAGTGTGGCGATAGCTATGGTTGACAACAACTTTTACTATGGTGATTGCTATAGGGTTGACACTAAGTCATGGTGATTGCTATAGGGTTGACACTAAGTCAGTTTTATTAATATAGGATTGACACTAAGTCATGGTGATTGCTATAGGGTTGACAACAACTTTTACTATGGTGATTGCTATAGGGTTGACACTAAGTCATGGTGATTGCTATAGGGTTGACACTAAGTCAGTTTTATTAATATAGAGTTGACACTAAGTCAGTTTTATTAATATAGGGTTGACACTAAGTCATGGTGATTGCTATAGGGTTGACACTAAGTCAGTTTTATTAATATAGGGTTGACACTAAGTCATGGTGATTGCTATAGGGTTGACAACAACATTTACTATGGTGATTGCTATAGGGTTGACACTAAGTCATGGTGATTGCTATAGGGTTGACACTAAGTCATGGTGATTGCTATAGGGTTGACACTAAGTCATGCTGATTGCTATAGGGTTGACACTAAGTCATGGTGATTGCTATAGGGTTGACACTAAGTCATGCTGATTGCTATAGGGTTGACAACAACATTTACTATGGCGATTGCTATAGGGTTGACACTACGTCATGCTGATTGCTATAGGGTTGACACTAAGTCATGGTGATTGCTATAGGGTTGACACTAAGTCATGGTGATTGCTATAGGGTTGACACTAAGTCATGGGGATTGCTATAGGGTTGACACTAAGTCATGGGGATTGCTATAGGGTTGACACTAATTCATGGGGATTGCTATAGGGTTGACACTAAGTCATGGTGATTGCTATAGGGTTGACACTAAGTCATGGTGATTGCTATAGGGTTGACACTAAGTCATGGGGATTGATATAGGGTTGACACTAAGTCATGGGGATTGCTATAGGGTTGACACTAAGTCATGGTGATTGCTATAGGATTGACAACAACATTTACTATGGTGATTGCTATAGGGTTGACACTTAGTTATGGGAATTGCTATAGGGTTGACACTAAGTCATGGGGATTGCTATAGGATTGACACTAAGTCATGGGGATTGCTATAGGGTTGACACTAAGTCATGGGGATTGCTATAGGGTTGACAACAACTTTTACTATGGTGATTGCTATAGGGTTGACACTAAGTCATGGTGATTGCTATAGGGTTGACACTAAGTCAGTTTTATTAATATAGGGTTGACACTAAGTCAGTTTTATTAATATAGGGTTGACACTAAGTCATGGTGATTGCTATAGGGTTGACACTAAGTCAGTTTGATTAATATAGGGTTGACACTAAGTCATGGTGATTGCTATAGGGTTGACAACAACATTTACTATGGTGATTGCTATAGGGTTGACACTAAGTCATGGTGATTGCTATAGGGTTGACACTAAGTCATGCTGATTGCTATAGGGTTGACACTAAGTCATGGTGATTGCTATAGGGTTGACACTAAGTCATGCTGATTGCTATAGGGTTGACACTAAGTCATGGTGATTGCTATAGGGTTGACACTAAGTCATGGTGATTGCTATAGGATTGACACTAAGTCATGGGGATTGCTATAGGGTTGACACTAAGTCATGGGGATTGCTATAGGGTTGACACTAATTCATGGGGATTGCTATAGGGTTGACACTAAGTCATGGTGATTGCTATAGGGTTGACACTAAGTCATGGGGATTGCTATAGGGTTGACACTAAGTCATGGTGATTGCTATAGGGTTGACACTAAGTCATGGGGATTGATATAGGGTTGACACTAAGTCATGGGGATTGCTATAGGGTTGACAACAACATTTACTATGGTGATTGCTATAGGGTTGACACTTAGTCATGGGGATTGCTATAGGGTTGACACTAAGTCATGGGGATTGCTATAGGGTTGACACTTAGTCATGGGGATTGCTATAGGGTTGACACTAAGTCATGGGGATTGCTATAGGGTTGACACTAATTCATGGGGATTGCTATAGGGTTGACACTAAGTCATGGGGATTGCTATAGGGTTGACACTAAGTCATGGGGATTGCTATAGGGTTGACACTAATTCATGGGGATTGCTATAGGGTTGACACTAAGTCATGGGGATTGCTATAGGGTTGACACTAAGTCATGGGGATTGCTATAGGGTTGACACTAAGTCATGGGGATTGCTATAGGGTTGACACTAAGTCATGGGGATTGCTATAGGGTTGACACTAAGTCATGGGGATTGCTATAGGGTTGACACTAAGTAATGGTGACTGTTATAGGGTTGACACTAAGTCACACTATCCACTCCACTGAGGTGATATGATTGACAACTTCCATCTATCTTCCAACACAGACCAAATAGAATTCTGGAGTCCTGCAATTGTCAGCAATGACATGGCAATCTCTGTAACAACATGGCAGTATTTTCTTAAGCAATATTTCCCCTTTTATCTCTTAGCCTTGTGTGAACTGAAAGAGCTCCTCTTTTACTAACAGCATGACATTGAATTTATCCTCCAGAGCTGTATCCTGGCAACACGGAGCTAGCAGATCTAGGGGTATTGTAGGTGGGGTATACACATGAAGAGCTCGCCACTCTCTGTCGAAGCTGGCTGAACTTGAGATGGTTGCTGCGACAACAGCATTTTATAGAACCCAGATAAATAAAATATAAAGAAACTCCCGAAGCATGACGGGTCATGTTACCAAGGAGGAGAAACTACAGTAGGTATCCAAGCTAAGTGAAAAGTGCTATCATAAGCTAATCTGAGTAAGGATACCTGTCCCATACCTGGCTGTGTATTGAACACCTCGTAGTTTACATTACTCAAGGGTCAGAGATCAAGAAGATCAAGAAGAGCCACCCATAAAGTATTTTGCTAGTGGAACTGTAGAGGTATTTTGCTGAAGTGAATGAAAAAATAATTTTAAATGCTATACCATATTAATAGCTTGATTCTAAACACAGGTGTATAGGCAAACATGTGTTGTAGTTTTGTACACACTGACACAACTGATTAATTTCAGTGTTGTGTTACAACAGCGGTGTCATGGCGTAGTGGTGTTAGGCAACCTCTGGGTCGGGATGACACAAGCTGTATCTGTGAGAGTCTCTCTCCCTCTGACACAGATCTAGGACCAGGCTACTAATACTGGGGGATACTGTGGGAAACAACTTCCCTTTTCTGGTTCAGCCACCTCATGGTGACATGTCTGAAGACAATGAGAAGAATGGCACCATGTCTCAGCTCTTCCTATTTCTGTTCATTTAAGGGAAGGGAACTACGCAAGACCCTTCAGATAAGACATACATTTCTGATTACCCTTTGATAAAAGAAAATAAACTGCTTCTTGACGTGTGTGTGTGTGTGTGTGTTGTGTGTGTGTGTGTGTGTGTGTGTGTGTGTGTGTGTGTGTGTGTGTGTATCCACTCACCAGTCGGTGAATAAGGACCCTGGGGCTGCTGTGCATTGGGTGTGTTTGCCGACAGGTCCACCAACATTCTAGAGTTCTCTGTCTTCCTGGGAGAGCAGTCTCCATTACCTGGGTGACAGACAACAAGAGAGCTGGGAACGTCGCATTGTGCAGCATTGCACTGCACTGAACAGCATACAGATACAGTACATACTGTACATACAAACTCCATCTCTCCAAATGTCATGGCATCCTCACAAAAATGCTTTGAGAGGTGTCAATTGTAGCAATCCCACCATCTAAAAAAAAAGTGTAAAAATGTCTGATGATACCCGGAGATACTTAGCCAGGGGATAATTTAATACTGTATTTCACACGTCTAATTCATAACAGGAAATCATTCTGAACCACTTTCAGTAGCAAACAGATTTTCCGTGGATGATCTGCCAACCAGACCCAGCACTTGCTTAGCTTCTAGGTGCTAGCCAGTACAGTACCAGAGTGCAAGGTGGTATGGCTGCTGTCTGCTGGATACTTTTTCTGTCAGCCTCGTGTCCTCTCCATACAGATCAGATCAGATTGCGGCCTGTCAGCACCCTCCCTGACACATTCAGTGCTATGGGATAGCTATAGCTGTGTGTCCTGTCCTGTCCTGTCCACTCAGAAGGAGAGCTGTACAATCCCTTATCCCATTACAGCCTGGCCCCAGCACAGCCTCTCAGACAATACAGCAGCAGCAGCAGCAGCAACACCACAGCACCCCCACTGACCCAGGTGTCAAATCCCACAGGAGCCAGACCACAGCATAGACAACACTGTACCAGCTAGCACCTGGGAGTATTTTGTTAATATAGGTTTACAGGAAAGTACCTGAAAATAACAGTCTAACAGTAAATCTTCGCCAAAGCTTCTCTCATGGAAGCTAAAATAAAATGCTTGTATTTTATGTGGTGTTACATTGTTGTGATTGGCTGCTGCTGAGTGAGACACACTGGGAGTTGTGGTCCATGGCCATGATGACACAATCCCTGGGTCTGGTCTCCGATTGCACGCCACACTGGGGTTGGATGAAATCTCAGGTGACTGACGGGTGGCTATCCAATGGCAGTGGTGTCTGTTGTAGAGATAGGGGTGGTCCAGATTTGTTATGAAGGATTTTCCATTACTGTGCTAAGTGTTGATGCCATGACGGCTGCCTAGCAGCTCTGTAGGGCCTCTCAGGTCAGGTAAAGGCTCAGTGTGTCTCAAAGGTGGTGTGTACTCGTAGCACCTGAATGTTGATGTTCATTTGTTTTATGTACTTGTAATTATTACTGAAACCCTTAAAGGCATTTGGCTGAAACTGGTTTCAAAGACGAGCTTACTAACCCTAGTAAACTCTTTTACACCTTCTCCTCCCTCCTTAATCCTCCCCCTCCCTCCTTCCTCTCTGTGGACAACTTTGTCAACCACTTTAAAAAGAAGATTGACGACATCCGCTCTTCATTCACTCAGCTTATTGAGTCCACTGGTCGCACTCACACAGAACTACCCTACGCTTTGACCTCTTTCTCCCCTCTCTCTACAGATGAAATCCTGTTACTAGTGAGGTCAGGCCACCCAACAACCTGCCCGCTTGATCCTATTCCCTCCTCCCTTATCCAGACAATCTCTGGAAACCTTCTCCCATTCCTCACTTCCCTCATCAACACATCCTTGACCACTGTCGCACCCCTCCTGAAGAAACCAACACTTGATCCCTCTATCGTCAAAAACTACAGACTGGTATTACTTCTTTATTTTCTTTCCAAAACACTTGAGCGTGCTGTCTCTGACCAACTCTCTCCCTATCGCTCTCAGAACGATCTTCTTAACCCTAACCAGTCAGTCTTCAAGACGGGTCACTCAACCAAAACTGATCTTCTCTGTCACGGAGGCTCTCCACACAGGCAAAGCTGAATCTCTCTCCTCTGTTCTCAGTTTCCTAGATCTATCCGCTGCCTTCGAAACCGTGAACCATCAGATCCTTGGCAGTCTACTCCTACCAGGTGATGTGGAGAGGATCTGTATCTCTCACTACTCACTACTCTCACTACTGGTGTCCCCCAGGGCTCGCTTCCAAGCCCTCTCCTCTTCTCTCTATAAACTAAGTCACTTGGCTCCGTCATATCCTCACATGTTCTCTCCTATCATTGCTATGCGGATGGCACTCAACTTATTTTCTCCTTCCCCTTCTGACATCCAGGTGGTGATAAGCATCTCTGCACCACCTCAATCGCAATCTCAACAAGACGGAGCTGATTTTCCTCCTGGGGAAGGCCTGCCCTCTCCACGACCTCGCCATCGCGGTTGACAACTCTACGCTGTCCCTCTTCCAAAGTGCAAAGAACCTTGGCATGACCCTGGACTACACCCTGTCGTTCTCTGCAAACATAAAAAAAGCTCACGTTCACTACAATACCATGGTACTTGTCTATGGAGCAGCAAGATGAACTGCCACTCCATACCTTCAGGCTCTGCTCAAGTCCAGTCCAGTCCAAACTTTTCTCTGTCTTGGGACCCCAAGGACATCAGATACCCTGCCCCTCTTCTGAAAACTTCTGAAACCCTACATCTTCAAAGAGTATCTTAAATAATCCCACAGCACCCCCCATCGCACCCCTTCCTCACACCTCCCCCACCAAAAATACTTAAATAAATAATAATAATAAATAAAGTATTTAGTGAACTAACACTCACTTAGCTCTGAAATGTTTTTTTTTGTGTGTACTTTTACCCCCTTTTCTCCCCAATTTTGTGATGTCCAATTGCTAGTTACAGTCTTGTCCCATCGCTGCAACTCCCCTACGGACTCGGGAGAGATGAAGGTCGAGAGTCATGCGTCAGCCAAACCACGACCCTGGCAAGCCGCACTGCTTCTTGACACACTGCTGCCTTAACCCGGAAGCCAGCTGCACCCAATGTGTCGGAGGAAACATTGTCCAACTGGCGACCAAAGTCAGTTTGCAGGCACCCGGCCCGCCACAAGAAGTCCCTAGAGTGTGATGGAACAAGGAAATCCCGGCCGGCCAAACCCTCCCCTAACCCGGACAATGCTGGGCCAATTGTGCCCCGCCTCATGGGTCTCCCGGTCACGATCCCGGTTCTGTAGTGACGCCTAAAGCACAACGATGCAGTTCCTTACACCACTGCGTGACTCGGGAGGCAGATATCTACATTATTGACAAAAAATGTACTTACTATGACTGTGATATGTGGTTGTCCCACCTAGCTATCTATAAGATGAATGCACTAACTGTAAGTTGCTCTGGATAGGAGCGTCTGCTAAATGACTCAAATGTATTGTAATGGTTTGATACAGTCATATGTGTTCACTCAAACACACTCACTTGTTTATCATCTGCCATTCCTCATACAATAGTTAAAATTGCAGCTCGCTGCCCCCAAAGTGATGCATGCTGGAACCCGTGGGCCAGGTTGAGGAGACAGAGTATGGCCACATCAGCGACTGGGGCCAACAGCACATACACACACGCACACGCACACACACACAGTCTGCTAAGTCAGAATCAGAGCTTTGATTCACACCACTTGTTAGCTGACTCAATACTGTATTTACCACCACACCATGGCCCAGATGACTTGTATAGACAGTGGAGGCTTCACTGGAAGAAGACAATGTATGTAACGCATCAGATATGGATTGTTCCATGTGTTGGCGTTGCCAAAAGGAAAATAAAATGTATGAAAATGACAAAGAGAGAACAAGAAATCATGATATAGGCTACCGCGCATATGATTGATCTTATCAGACATGTTCGTTTACTGCAGGTTGTCTCATGAAGTGAGATTGAGAACATGTGTTAAACTATCAGCAACAAGTGGTTGGCTGGTTATAAAAATGCCATAATTTCTGAGTGGGAGGACTATAATGAGCCAAAGAAATAGGAATGACACAAAGTAAGAACGATCAAGGGTTGGAACTGTGCAGGATTTCTCCCCCCGGATGACAGATTAACTATGTTGTGGCTTGTTGGAAACACACAGGCTGGAGCAAGGATCTGGTTTTTCCTGTCAAACTCTCAACCTCCGGACCTTCCCTCTAGACTGTGAGAGATCTCATTCACCAACTTGCCTATGAACATGTTAGTGGAGATATGGCAGTATACTTCCAACATTAACCATAATAGATGTGTATCAGTGATGTGAATGAAAGCAGAAGGCACTATATCCTACTTCATCCTACTTTTTTTCTTCACACTATAACGTTCATGTTTTTGACCACTCATCCCAAACCTATTACCAACAAACACAAGAAGGAGTTGTCAAACTCCAGATTATCAGTATGTTCTATCAGTGGGAATCTGTGAAGGGGAATGTAAAGAGGAGGGAAGTACCACTGTGTACCTGGTACAGAACCACCCTACTGATGATAAGACATCTCTAGGAGAGCGAAGTTGGCAGGATCGTTTTACAGGATCAGAACACATGTGGCTTGTGAAGGAGAAGGAGGGTGGGAGAGGAGAGGGATACCTCCTTCTCCTAGCAGGACTGTCCGCCCCTGCTCCTACACCTGGTCCATCTGCCCAGTATCCCTGTAGGCCTCTCTTCAGGAAACCAGAACAATTAAAAATGTACAATTTCTATGGATACGGACGGATACGCTACACACTTGATTAGAAAGACCAGCTTGTATAAAAGCATAAAATGACAATTGAGAGACACATCCAGCATCTGCAATGTGGAACAGGATCTCGCTAACACAACTTTTCAAAAGTTTTAAGAATTAGAATAGGTCAGGAGGCTTCAGGTTAGAGAGTGATTGAAGAGTTGACTTACTTGCAGAATATCCATCAGTTGCCTCTGTTTCCATAGTTGGTGGAGAGCTTTGGGTATCAAAAGAAACAATAAATTAGAAGAGCACCTGAGCTGAACCACGATGCTTACTCACTGGGCACACAGAGGTGGAATCAACTTGGTTTCCACATCATTTCAATTCAATTAAGTTGAACCAACTTGGAATAGATGTAGATTTGACGTCTGTGCCCAGTGGGCACTCTCTTCCAAACCTCTTCTAAATCCTTATGAATTCTTTTTTACGTGATCATTGTACGTTTAGGCAACACTTCATAATACATTTAATTAATAAGCCATTATGAATGATAATAAATATTTATAAATGCTAAAATAGCCAAATTAGAGGATATTTTGATTTTGAAAAAGGCAATGATTCATTTGAGATATTTCACTAATATATTACAATAAAGGTTGAGTGAAAATACATTCAACTTATTATGACTGATGCAATTATATGATGTCTAAAAATGATACAGTGTTCAAATAAAACTGAAGCCGAAAAGTTCACACACCCAGTTTATTGTCTCGCAACATAAAAGTCTATTGTTCAACTTCCCAAAAAGCTGCTGAAGGGCTGGTGGGTTGTAAAATAGAATAGAATGAAGTGGCTCATTGAAAGTTGCACTGTTAGAGAAGTAACACATATATTCAGCTAAAACTATAATATGGGCTATACATGTACATGGAGTGAGAACACACATTGCAGTTCTAGTAGTTTCACGTCCTCTAACAAAGGCCTTAAGCTAAAAATAAATGTGTCTGAGAGAACAGTAGTGAGGTGCAAACAGACCCCCACTGGCCAACCTAATGTCTGCTATCAGTATCAACGGAAATGTTGTAGACATGTATTATCTGTTGGTGGTTCAGATGAAATTGTGTAGTATTCATGTTTGATGCACAAGATAATTACGACCCACAAGAGGAGTACAGCTTCATAGTATGACCCCACAAGAGGAGTTTGTCCTGATAGTATGACCCACAAGGGGGCTAAGCCCTCATAGTTCAGTTAAAAAAAAAACAAAAACAGAAACCCAATCTTGAGGACAGACCAAGCAAAACATTTTCTACTAGGAACTAGAATACAGATGTCAACATTTTGGCAAATGTCTTGTAAATGATTAACACTTCTTTCTACATACAATACAATAAAAATCTCACAAGACATATTCATAATCAGTCAATAAATAATTGCATGCACTTAGATTTTCCCTAATAATTGACTCTTCAATCATTTGGATATCTATTAGCCTACAATGCAAACGATTCATACATAAGACTAAGAGCCGTGATATGTTTATATTTTTAAGAGTATTTCCTCTCGAATTTATAGTCAGTCATACATGGGTAGACTAGGCTATTCAAATAAATAAATACAAAACAGTTATTTTAGTGATAAGCAACCTAAATGATTTGATTCATTCAATCAATATAATTTACCTTTATATTTTTGACAATTGAAATTAGAAGTGTTTCATTTGCAATAAACGGAAAGCCCATAAGAAGTATTTTTCACCAGCTTTCCGCGCCTCGGTGGTGGACACCTGTCTCTACAAACGCTCCGCCGTGCACGTGTGTAGGCTAACTGACAGCCAGCGATCTCCCTTCAGTTTAAGCAAAACTATATGGCTAGATTTTTCTCTCTCATTTATATGATATGAATCAAGGCATTGGATTGACACAATCGACCGTCCCCTGATATTGTATGACATGAGCAATCAAATGGGATATACTGTTAATGTATCTATCAATCGCTCCTAAACAGTACGCAGAAGGAGCATCGTCGAAGTTGATATATTGCGTCCAGATAAAACAATTATGAAAAGTTATTATAAACGTATTACAACGTTACATAACGTTGTCTTGTAAGGATGGTAGCCTAATCGTTTTCAGTGCATTATAATGTGTAGGATGCCTGTAACTTCATAAATTGACAAAATGTTTGATTGGACATTACCTTTTGTGTCTCCCCTGTTCAAGTGATAATCAGTGATCGTCGTCAGCGGAAGCTGCACCTCTTAAAATTCAAATGCAAATGCTCAGTAGCCTAATATGTTTTTGATAGACAATAACAAACAAAAAAATGAAGGGAAACTCTCCTCCAAAAAAAGTGGGATGCCCCCCCAAAAAACTTCAGTTGAGTATAACACTGTCCTGTCCCGCATACAACCTGAATAAAGTTTAGGAACAGAGCAGCGCACTCCTCAATAAGTAGCTTTGGTGGTTACTTCCTCTGTGCTGAACTAAACCGTCAACTTTTCCACCTCAAACGTGACCCCCGCACACACCTTCCCTGTATCCTACAGTGTTCTATGAAGTACACCTTCATAAGCCTAAATATGGACACGTCAACATTTATAGACTGTGTATCACTGGATGTTGTTTTTACTGCAGCAGCAATGAGGTCGAAGACTCAACTTGTTTTTAGACTAAATCAAATAAAGAACGAGGGGATAGAACTGGATCCACCGGTTCCTAAGGAATTAGCCATAGAACAAGGAGTAAGGAGACGCCTATTTTAAACCGAGTGGGGCTAAAGAATCAGAAAAGCATACGTAGTATATTCAAAAGGTATTGGATGAAATCAAGAGTCAGTGAGTAGGCAGTCCCTGAGAGATATGCCAGATAACTTGCTGTCTCATACTAACCTGTCAAAATATTCACAGGTGCAGCTGGAAATACATTTCAGTAGAGACAGAACGTCTCATCAACTATAGTGCCCAGTCTAATTCAAAAAGGTTACATAAGATGATAGAGTGTCTCTCTTGGCATTGCTGTTTGGGGAAAAAAAACATTTCGAATGGTGTCATAGAGACTTCGCAGAACCCCCCACTCCTGCATCAACAGGTATCGGATCACGGTTGAGTCGCGAGCCGTCTGGCTTTCTTTACGTGAGACCCACCTGTCTCGCTGGATGTCGTGGAGACAGCAGCACGCATCGCATTGTCTGGATGAATCAATGGTCTGATGTTGAGCGTTTATCCACGGGCATATGTCATTATAGCAGAGTAACCGTTATCCTTGTAGGCTAAATATCATCACTGAGTTGCATTGGTTTTCTTTCTTTCTTTAATTTATAAACGCAGGAGATTGAATAATCCAATCACATATGCTCGGAAATTAGGACTAGCCTACACATTTCACCCATTGGAATATCTTTCTTGGATCACACTGTAATATATTACAGTAGTGGTGCATGCAGCAACAGTTAATCCGCCGATTCTTCCTCCATATTAGAAAGCAAAACAGACGAGTCGTCGAGTGTCTATTCTGGGAACTTGGTCCAACACAGAGAAACTGATCTCTCTCTCTCTGACTGCCTGTCTGTGTTCGGCAATCGATTACAGGACTTCACAGCCTGTTTCTTTGGCATATAACATATTGACATTACATTTAGCTAAAATAACACTAATACATTTAGATTCGGAGTAAATGGTGAAAACAATGATAGAATAGGATACAATTGGATGATAATAATAATAATAGGAGGGTAATAAAGTGATACTGCTAATGAATAATTACAGTAGATACAATTCTCATAATAATATGAAGTGTATTAGCCTATGAAACTGTTACTAAAAAGTGCATATCAACTAAGCCGATGGGCTATAAAGTAGGCTGTGACTTCAAATCAATACTTTCATTACATGAACATATATTAATAACACTTAGTTATTGTCATCATTATTATTATTATTGTTATTATAATTGTTGTTATTATTATTTTTATAGGGGGGATTCGAGTTATTTTCAGATTTTTGACAGCACATTTGCCTGCATATTGCCTAAGAGTACTAAATAATAAAAACATGGACAAAAGCAAAAATACATTATATACAGTGCCTTCAGAAAGTGTTCAGACCACTTGACTTTTTCCACATTGTGTTACTTTACAGCCTTATTCTAGAATTGACTAAATTGCCCCCACCCCCCCCCATTCCTACACACAATACCCTATAATGACAATGGAAAAACAAGATTTTTGGGATTTATGCTAATTTATGTTTAACAAAAATGTAATATTTACATAAGTATTCAGACCCTTTACTCAGTACTTTGTTGAAGCACCTTTGGCATCGATTACAGCATCAATTCTTCTTGGGTATGACGCTACACGCTTGGCATACCTGTATTTGGGGAGTTTCTCCCATTTTTCTCAAGCACTGTCAGGTTGGATAGGGAGTGTCAGGTCTCTTCAGAGATGTTAGATTGGGTTCAAGCCCAGGATCTGGCTGGGCCACTCAAGGACATTCAGACGCTTGTTCCGAAGCCACTCCTGCATTGTCTTGGCTGTGTGCTTAGGGTCGTTGTCCTGTTGGAAGGTGAACCTTTACCTCAGTGTGAGGTCCTGAGCTTTCTGGAGCAGGTTTTCATCAAGGATCTCTCTGTACTTTGCTCCGTTCGTCTTTGCTCCGTTCGTCTTTGCCTCGATCCTGACTTGTCTCCCAGTCTCTGCTACCACGTGCTTCACCGTAGGGATGGTGCCAGGTTTTCTCCAGAAGTGAAGTTTGGAATTCAGGCCAAGGAGTTCAATCTTGGTTTCATCAGACAAGAGAATTGTGTTTCTCATGGTCTGTCATGTGCCTTTTACTGAGGAGTGGCTTCAGTCTGGCCACTCTACCATGAAGGCCTGATTGGTGGAATGCTGCAGAGATGGTATTCCTTCTAGAAGGTTCTCCCATCTCCACAGAGGAACAGGAGAGCTCTGCCAGAGTGACCATCGGGTTCTTGGTCACCTCCCTGACCAAGGCCCTTTCCCCCCGATTGATTGGTTTGGCTGGAAGGCCAGCTCTAGGAAAAGTATTGGTGGTTCCAAACTTCTTCCATTTAAGAATGTTGGAGCCCACTGTGTTCTTGGGGACCTTCAATGCTGCAGAATTTATGTTGGTACGCTTCTCCAGATCTGTGCCTCAACACAATCCTGTCTCGGAGCGCTACGGACAATACCTTCGACCTCATGGCTTGGTTTTTGATCTGACATGCACTGTCAAATGTGGGACTTTATATTGACAGGACTTCAATCAAGTTGTAGAAACATCTCAAGGATGATCATTGGAAACAGTAAGGATCGACACTGGAGACCTTAGAAAGCAGGTACAGGGAGAACATTTAAAGAACAACGGACATGAAACAGGATAGGAACAGCGTTTCGACAGTGGAAAAATAACGACTTCAATGCTGTCACAAGGAATAATGAGAGGAGCACACAGATAAAGAGGGGGTAATCAACAAATGGAGTCCATGTGAGTCCAATATCGCGCAGCAGCGCGTAATGATGGTGACAGGTGTGCGTAATGAAGGGCATCCTGGTGCCCAGGGGGCGCCAGAGTGGGAGCGTGACAGAAACAGGATGCACCTCAGCTCAATTTTGAGTCTCATAGCGAAGGGGCTGAATACCTATGTAAATAAGGTGTTTCTGTTTATTATTTGTAATGAATTTGCAAAAATGTCTAAAAACCTGTTTTTGCTCTGTCATTATAGGGTATTGTGTGTAACTTTCTGAGAAATTTGTTTAAATTAATCAATTTTAGAATAAGGCTGTAATGTAACACCATTTGGAAAAAGTCAAGGGGTCTGAATGCTTTCCAAAGGTATTGTATATATATATATATATATATATATATATATATATATATAGTACCAGTCAAAAGTTTGGACACACCTACTCATTCAAGGGTTTTTCTTTATTTTTATTATTTTCTACATTGTAGAATAATAGTGAAGACATCAAATCAAAACTATGAAATAACACATATGGAATCTTGAATTAACCACAAAAGTGTTCAACAAATCAAAATATAGTTTCTCTATTATATTCTTCAAAGTAGCCACCTTTTTCCTTGATGACAGCTTTGCACACTATTGGAATTCTCTCAACCAGCTTCAAGAGGTAGTCACCTGGAATGTATTTCAATTAACAGGTGTGCCTTGTTAAAAGTTAAATAGTGGAATTTCTTTCCTTAATGTTTTTGAGCCAATCAGTTGTGTTGTGACAAGGTAGGGGTGGTATACAGACGATAGACCTAACAGTTCAAATAAGCAAAGAGAAACGACAGTCCATCATTACCTTTGAGACATGAAGGTCAGTCAATTTCAAAAACCATCAAGCGCTATGATGAAACTGGCTTTCATGAGGACAGCCACAGGAATGGAAGACCCAGAGTTACCTCTGCTGCAGAGGATACGTTAATTAGAGTTAACTGCTCCTCAGATTGCAGCCCAAATAGATGCTTCACAGAGTTCAAGTAACATACACATCTCAACTGTTCAGAGGATACTGAGCGATTCAGGCCTTCATGGTCGAATTGCTGCAAAGAAACCACTACTAAAGGACACTAATAAGAAGAAGAGACTTGCTTGGGCCAAGAAATATGAGCAATGGACCTTCGAACGGTGGAAATCTGTCCTTTGGTCTGATGATTTGAGTTGGTGAACGGATGATCTCAGCGTGTGTGGTTCCCACAATGAAGCATGGAGGAGGAGGTGTGGTGGTGCATTGCTGGTGACACTGTCAGTGATTTATTTAGAATCCAAGGCACACTTAACCAGCATGGCAACTCAGCTTTCTGCAGTGATACGCCATCCCATCTGATTTGCGCTTAGTGGGACTATAATTTGTTTTGTCGACAGGAAAATGACCCAACACACCTCCAGTCGTGGTATTTGACCAAAAAGGAGAGTGATGGAGTACTGCGTCAGATGACCTGACCTTCACAATCACCCGACCTCAACCCAATTGAGATGGACCACAGAGTGAAGGAAAATCATTCAACAAGTGCTCAGAATATGTGGGAACTCCTTCAAGACTGTTGGAAAAGCATTCCAGGTGAAGCTGGTTGGGAGAATGCCAAGATTGTGTAAAGCTGTCATCAAGGCAAAGGGTGGCTACTTTGAAGAATCATAAATGTAAAATATTTTTTATTTGTTGAACACTTTTTTGATTACTACATGATTCCATATGTTTCATAATTTTGTTGTCTTCACCATTATTCTGCAATGTAGAAAATAGTAGAAAATAGTAAAAATAAAGAAAAACCCTTGAGTGAGTAGGTGTGCCCAAACTTTTGACTGGTACTGCATATATATTATTGTTGATTTATTTGAATGTTTTCTTGTGAGACGTGGAATAAGCAGTAAGCTCTGTTCTGTACTGAAGATTCATTATTCGCCTCTGCTGCTCCCTCCTGTGGTAAAGACCAGACTTGTCTGAAATGACCTAGCACACTTTTGTCAATGTCGGTTCTAAAAGTTGCTGTACACTCAGAATGAAAATAAACAAAAAAATGTAATTGAGAGAGGTTTGACATTCTATGTTTTCATGTGATGCGTTGTTCCTATGTCACGCATGTGAACTTCTGGTCATGTTAGTCACTTCCAACAAGTGGTTAGATGTTTCACTCTTTGGATTTGAATACCAAAAAGACTGCTGATGTGATATGACACTTTACTTACTGGTAATAAAAAGAAGATAATGTGAAGAACCTTTAGCCAACATGATACACTTCTGTCACATCAAAGATACATAACCAAATAAAATACATGTTCAACATTTCATTTCTATTATACAGAACCATATAAAGAAATTGATATAAAGAAATGAGTCACACTCTATTTGGATAGTCCGCATAGTTCATCTGTAGATGCTCTAAAGATGATCATGCTATCAACAGACTAACTGTTGATAAGCAAATGCTTGCTGAGGTTACGGTTAGGTTTAGAGTAAGGGTTAGGATTAACCCTTAGGGGAAGGCTAAGGGTTAAGACTTACAGTAGGTTTAAGACTTAGGGTTAAGATAAGGGTTAGGGTTAAGGCTAGGAATGAATCCCCAAATACATATACATTTTAATGTATAAATTATAAGGATTATTATAATGCATAACATGAATAAAAGTAGTATATTACTCATTTATCAATACTATATATATTTTGTAATGCAGAATAAGTGTGGTATTTATCAATTGTGTCTTGAACATTTTTATTCAGTGTAAGATGAATTGGAGTGTTATTTGAGAAAAATGGAGTTGCACAGTACCTAGGACATTACACTGTCAGAAAAATGGAGTTGCACAGTACCTAGGACATTACACTGTCAGAAAAATCAATAAAATGTGTAAACAAATCATCAAAATTAGAACTCAAAGGTTTTTCAGAGCAGAGAAGAGTATGATAAATTGAAAAATTCACACTTTTTCAGTTTGAGTTTCTTTTTTTCCTGCATGATCACATTTGCACTCTTGGAAAGTGATTACCTCAGTGTTCATCTTTTACAGTAGCAGCTCCTGGATTTAAAGGAGTTTGACAGTAGACACCCACCCTGAGAGTGAGCGTAAGGGAAGTTTCCACTGCAGGCTGGTGTTTGAAGTGGAGGGAAAACCGTTACAAGCCCCCAACCACACTTTTCTCTATTGCTCTCTCTGTCTCTGTCTCTATCTCTCTCTCTCTCTCTCTCTCACACACACACACACACACACACACACACACACACACACACACACACACACACACACACACACACACACACACACACACACACACACACACACACACACACACACACACACACACACACACACACAAGAATGAAGACATCTTACTGTGGGTGCTCCAAGACAAGGATATGTTTGTGTAACAGCAGTGGTTTGGTGAACTATGCTTGAATAACTCTCAATGGTTGAAGGGATAGGTACCTACTGCACACAGCATCTACACTCTTAGAAAAAAGGGGTTCAAAAGGGTCTTCGGCTGTCCCCATAGGAGAACCGTTTTATGGTTTCAGATAGAACCCTTTTTGATTCAAGGTAGAACTATTTTGGGTTCCATGTATAACTCTCTGTGGAAAGGGTTTTACGTGGAACCATAAAGGGTTCTAGCTGGAACCAAAAAGGGTTCTTCAAATGGTTCTCCCATGGGGACAGACAAAGAACCCGTATTGGTTCTAGATAGCACCTTTTTTCTAAGTGTACGAGTCTGGGAGGATATGACTTCACACTGGTATAGGAAATACTGTCCCTGAAAACCATATAAAATCAAAAACATAGAGAATTGTGTCACAAAACCACTAATTAGAAAAACAGCCAGGGCCCTAAACCACAAGGCCATCTCTCTTCCTCGTGTTTAGAGCCTAGTCCTCTATCTCTAACTCCCTTTTTTCACTTTCCTCCACAACATCAAACTAAAATAATTTGCCACGCGAATGGTTGTCATTAACCTTATAGGCTAGGCTCTCTTTCAGAAGAGAGAAAAGTGAGAAGGCATAACCTCAGGGTAGAGCGAGTGCCTCTTCACACCCACGTTAAGGTCACAGATGATGTTGTGGCTTGATATTCTGCATGCTCCTGCAATGGATATAAGGACAGCAAAGGTGTGAAACTACCTTCAATACAGCCTCATAACAGCTTTGCACTTTTAAACAGGAAATGTTGATCTGTAGAAGGTAATTAGCACGATAAAGAGATAGTTCAGTGAGTTAAGACTTATAGCAGTGTACCTCAATGCTGCCATCCACTGTTCAAAACAGTGCCTGTGTACTGGGGGAGCACATCTGTTTGATCATTACATTTACATTTTTACATTTAAGTCATTTAGCAGACGCTCTTATCCAGAGCGACTTACAAATTGGTGCGTTCACCTTAAGACATCCAGTGGAACAGCCACTTTACAATAGTGCATCTAAATCTTTTAATCTTTTCTTTTTTTACATTCATGAATGTAACACACATTGTTATTCATTATTTCTCTACATCCAGTGGCACACAGTGTGGCAATTACACATCCAGTAACCATTACATGAATAAATATCTACTTTAGGTATTATTAGGCTCAAAATAACAATAGAATAATCAGGCGATGGTAGAGGGCACTAGTGCTCTCCTAAAGGCTTTGTCTGGATACATCCCAGATGGAAAGAGAAAGTATTGTTATTGACTCATAGTTAGGGATCTACATCACAGTTCATATGTCCGCAAGGCAATCAAACAAGCTAAGCGTCAGTATAGAGACAAAGTAGAGTCGCAATTCAACGGCTCAGACACGAGAGGTATGTGGCAGGGTCTACAGTCAATCACAGACTACAAAAGGAAAACCAGCCCCATTGCGGACCACGATGTCTTGTCTCCTCCCAGACAAACTAAACAAGGTCAAGGACCATATCACCTCCACCTACTCCAATTTGCTTACCACCCCAATAGGTTCACAGATGACGCAATCGCAATCACACTGCCCTAACACATCTGGACAAGAGGAATACCTATGTAAGAATGCTGTTCATCGACTACAGCTCAGCATTTAACACCATAGTACCCTCCAAACTCGTCATTAAGCTCGAGACCCTGGGTCACCACGCCTTGTGCAACTGGGTCCTGGACTTTCTGACGGGCCGCCCCCAGGTGGTGAGGGTAGGTAACAACATCTCCACCCCGCTGATCCTCGACCCCACAAGGGTGCGTTCTCAGCCCTCTCCTGTACTCCCTGTTCAACCATGACTGCGTGGCCATGCACGCCTCCAACTCAATCGACGACACTACAGTGGTAGGCTTGATTACCAAAAATGGCCTACAGGGAGGATGTGAGGGCCCTCGGAGTGTGGTGTCAGGAAAATAACCTCACACTCAATGTCAACAAAACAAAGGAGATGATCGTGGACTTCAGGAAACAGCAGAGGGAGCAGCCCCCTATCCACATCGACGGGACAGTAGTGGAGAAGGTAGAACGTTTTAAGTTCCTCGGTGTACACATCACGAACAAACTGAAATGGTCCACCCACACAGACAGCGTGGTGAAGAAGGCGCTGCAGCGCCTCTTCAACCTCAGGAGGCTGAAGAAATACGGCATGTCACCAAAAACACTCACAAACTTTTACAGATGTACAATCGAGAGCATCCTGTCGGGCTGCATCACCGCCTGGTACGGCAACTGCTCCGCCCACAACCGCAAGGCTCTCCAGAGGGTAGTGAGATCTGCACAATGCATCACCGGGGGCAAACTACCTGCCCTCCAGGACACCTACACCACCCGATGTCACAGGAAGGCCAAAAAGATCATCAAGGACAACAACCACCCGAGCCACTGCCTGTTCACCCCGCTATCATCCAGAAGGCGAGGTCAGTACAGGTGCATCAAAGCAGGGACCGAGAGACTGAAAAACAGCTTCTATCTCAAGGCCATCAGACTGTTTAACAGCCATCACTAACATTGTGTGGCTGCTGCCAACATACTGACTCATCTCTAGCCACATTAATCATAAAAAATTGATGTAATACATTTATCACTAGCCACTTTAAACAATGCAACTTTATATCATGTTTACATACCCTACATTACTCATCTCATATGTACATACTGTACTCTACACCATCTACTGCATCTTGCCTATGCCGTTCAGCCAACGCTCATTCATATATTTTTATGTACAGTTTCTTGTTCTTTACTTTAAACTTGTGTGTATAAGGTAGTTGTTGTGAAATTGTTAGGTTAGTTTACTTGTTCGATATTACTGCATGGTCGGAACTAGAAGCACAAGCATTTCGCTACACTCGCATTAACATCTGCTAACCATGTGTATGTGACAAATACAATTTGATTTGATTTGATAAGGATTATGATGACCATAACACCCATACATCCATGAAATAAATATTTATTTTCAGCACCCTCAGTATCAAATGGTACCCTATTCCCTATATAGTTTGCTACTTTCATCCATAGCCCTTAGGGTCCACTGTAAAGGGAATAGGGTGCCATTTAGGACTCAGGCACAGACTTGGATGTGAAGGATGAATATCATCAGCTCCACTGAGGTTGGAGAGACTTGCTCTTCATGCATTGTGATAAGAATACCCTGGTCTTACTGCAAGCTCATCGGTGCAGAGATGGGTGTGTAGAGCAGAGAGAGAGGAAGAGAGAGAAAGGAATAGCGCTAGATGAAGAGAGAGAGAGGCAAGGTGAGAAAGCGAGAGAGAGAGGGGGGGGGGGGGTCTGAGAGTTATTAGAGTAGGCCCGGGTGAAAGTCTTCACGCCACGGCTGCATATCTTACACAGACAGCAGAGGGGATTGCATCGTATTTCACAACCAGGCGGCTATCGAGGGAGAGCAGCATGCCATGTAAACCTAACATAAGTTCGTCAAATGGAACATCCTCTTCCCCGCTGGGCACACACTGGTTGACTTAACGTTGTTTCCAAGTCATTTCAACTAAATTACATTGAACCAGCGTGGAATAGATATTGAATTGATCTCTGTGCCCAGTTGAACTCTTCTTGTCATGAAAACTGTTTTGACATGCTTTCAAAGCTGACTGTAAATTCATTTTGTAGAAACGTTCATTTCGAGACAACATGGCATCCTGATACTGGTATCTTTGTTGTAGTTGCGCTCTAGTCTCATTCAAGTCATCCTGACACACTCTGCAGTGTTCATCCCCTGTGAGACAACACCTCAGATCAAACCATAAGTCTCTCTCACCAATCTGTATATGATTGTTTTTTACCCAATGTATGGGCAGAACAGGGTTGGGTAGGTCACTTTCGAAATGTAATCCATTACAGTTACTTGTTACCTGTCCCAAATTTTCATCAGTAACGTAACGTAATTACCCAAACTCAGTAACGTAATGTGATTTCAATTACTTTTGGAACACTTCCCCCTTAAGAGGCATTAGAAGAAGACTAAAAGGATCCACCAATCATATTTGTGGTGTCATCATAGTTGCCTCTAAGTTGTGGGCATACTCAAAGAACAAATTTAAACTTGTGTCTTTTTTCAATGTCACGCCCTGGCCTTAGTTATCTTAGTTTTCTTTATTATTTTGGTTAGGTCAGGGTGTGACGAGGGTGGTTTGTGTAGTTTTTGTATTGTCTAGGTTTTGTTTGTATGTCTAGCGGTTGTTGTATATCTAGGTGTTTATATGTCTATGGTTGCCTGGATTGGTTCCCAATCAGAGGCAGCTGTTTATCGTTGTCTCTGATTGGGCACCATATTTAGGTAGCCATATTCCTTGGGTATTTCGTGGGTTATTGTCTATGTGTATTTGCCTGTCAGTACTCGTGTTGCATAGCTTGTTCAGTGTTTATTCTTCATTAAAATAAGTACTGTATATTTTTTCTCTCTCAAACATCCTTTCTACAATTAAAAGTAATCTAAGTAATCATCCAGTTTTTCAAAAGTATATGTAATCTGATTACAATATTGTTGCCGGTCATGTAAATTATTACAATTAATAATCAGATTACAAGTAATCAGTTACTCCCCAATCCTGGAGCAGAAGATAGTGCTGTCTGACAAATGTTCTCATGTTAGTATCTGAAGATTCACAGAAACCTATCCGTGATCCACTTTGATAAGTTATTTGTGAGATGCACATTTGCTATTTGCAAGATATTGAACATGTTGGCTTGATCTATGTTGTAAATTCCTAGTCAGTTGCATAACTGAATGGATTCAACCGCAATGTGTCTTCCACATTTAACCCAACCCCTCTGAATCAGAGAGGTGCGGGGGGCTGCCTTAATTGACATCATTGGTGCCCAGGGAGAAGTTGTTGTAGGGGTTAACTGGTCTCAACTTGCTCAAGAGCAGAACAGCACTTGCCGGCTTGGGGATTCATTCAAGCAACCTTTTGGTTACTGTCCCAACACTCAAACCGCTAGGCTACCTGGGTTGGCTGACTGAATGGTCCCATTTACCTGAATCCCAATATATATACACACACACACACACACACACACACACACACACACACACACACACACACACACACACACACACACACACACACACACACACACACACACACACACACACACACACACACACACACACACACACACACACACACACACACACACACACACACACACACACACACACACAGATACGCTGATCTCTGCGCTGTCTGATCCACTCAGGCTTGTCTAACACACTGTGGAGCCACAGCGAATCACAGCATGTCACTCAAAGCCTGACTGGGTTTCCTTTCAAATATATTTCTGAGAAACGAGACGAAACAAGATATCAATAGAATGTCCAACAGAGCAGGACCACACTATGGGCCCTGGTCAAAAGTAGTGCACTATGTTGGGCAGGGGTCTCCAACCCTGTTACTGGAGAGCTATCCTCCTGTAGGTTTTTGCTCCAAGCCCAGTGGTAACTAACCTGATTCAGTTTATCAACCAACCAATTACTAGAATTAGGTGAACTAGATTAAGGTTGGAGCGAAAACCTACAGGACGGTAGCTCGCCAGGAAGAGGGTTGGAGAGAGCTGATGTAGGGAATAGGTACTAATTGGGAAGCAGTCATAGCCGCGGGAAGTAGTCAAGGCCGCACCCCCCTGAAAAATCTTTATAAAAAAATATAAAAAATGAATACAAAAGTAGTGCACTGGGCCTTTAATAGTCCCGTATTAGCGGGACTGTAACGCTCGTCGTCGGTGGAAGGAAGAGTGGACCAAAGCGCAGCGTGGAAAGTGTTCAAGATATTTATTTACAAGAAACACTCAAACAAAAATAACAAATTCAAAAAATGAAAGCGAACATTTACGTCAGGCACAGACACTAAACAGAAAATAACACCCCACACAACCCAAACGGAAAATCACAACTTATATCTGATCCCCCCCCTATCTGATCCCCCCCCCCCCATAGACAGCTGCCTCTGATTGGGAACCACACTCTGCAAAACAGCAAAATAGAAAACAGATTTTCCCACCCTAATCAAACATAGAGAATAAATAAGGATCTCTAAGGTCAGGGCGTGACAGGGACTATTAAAAGTCATCAAAATAATCATCTAGTTTTTCAAAAGTATACTCAATCTGATTACAATATTTTTAGCAGGTAATGTAACTGATTACAATTAATAACCAGATTACCAGTAATCAGTTACTCCCCAATCCTGGAGCAGAAGAAAGTGCTGTCTGACAAAGGTTCCCATGTTAGTATCTGAAGATTCACAGAAACCTATCCGTGATCCACTTTGATAAGTTATTTGTGAGATGTACATTTTTTGGTCAGACCAAGCTGACTCCACACTCCAAGACTGCTTCCATCACGTGGACTGGGACATGTTTCGTATTGCGTCAGATGGAAATATTGACGAATACGCTGATTCGGTGTGCGAGTTCATTAGAACGTGCGTCGAAGATGGTGTTCCCATAGCAACGATAAAAACATTCCCAAACCAGAAACCGTGGATTGATGGCAGCATTCGCGTGAACCTGAAAGCGCGAACCACTGCTTTTAATCAGGGCAAGGTGTCTGGTAACATGTCCGAATATAAACAATGCAGCTATTCCCTCCGCAAGGCTATTAAACAAGCTAAGCGTCAGTACAGAGACAAAGTGGAATCTCAATTCATTGGCTCAGACACAAGAGGCATGTGGCAGGGTCTACAGTCAATCACGGACTACAAGAAGAAACCCAGCCCAGTCACGGACCAGGATGTCTTGCTCCCAGGCTGAGTAAGACATTTAAACGTGTTAACCCTCGCAAGGCTGCAGGCCCAGACGGCATCCCCAGCCGCGCCCTCAGAGCATGCGCAGACCAGCTGGCCGGTGTGTTTACGGACATATTCAATCAATCCCTATACCAGTCTGCTGTTCCCACATGCTTCAAGAGGGCCACCATTGTTCCTGTTCCCAAGAAAGCTAAGGTAACTGAGCTAAACGACTACCGCCCCGTAGCACTCACTTCCGTCATCATGAAGTGCTTTGAGAGACTAGTCAAGGACCATATCACCTCCACCCTACCTGACACCCTAGACCCACTCCAATTTGCTTACCGCCCAAATAGGTCCACAGACGATGCAATCTCAACCACACTGCACACTGCCCTAACCCACCTGGACAAGAGGAATACCTATGTGAGAATGCTGTTCATCGACTACAGCTCGGCATTCAACACCATAGTACCCTCCAAGCTCGTCATCAAGCTCGAGACCCTGGGTCTCGACCCCGCCCTGTGCAACTGGGTACTGGACTTCCTGACGGGCCGCCCCCAGGTGGTGAGGGTAGGCAACAACATCTCCTCCCCCCGCTGATCCTCAACACGGGGCCCCACAAGGGTGCGTTCTGAGCCCTCTCCTGTACTCCCTGTTCACCCACGACTGCGTGGCCACGCACGCCTCCAACTCAATCATCAAGTTTGCGGACGACACAACAGTGGTAGGCTTGATTACCAACAACGACGAGACGGCCTACAGGGAGGAGGTGAGGGCCCTCGGAGTGTGGTGTCAGGAAAATAACCTCACACTCAACGTCAACAAAACTAAGGAGATGATTGAGGACTTCAGGAAACAGCAGAGGGAACACCCCCCTATCCACATCGATGGAACAGTAGTGGAGAGGGTAGCAAGTTTTAAGTTCCTCGGCATACACATCACAGACAAACTGAATTGGTCCACTCACACTGACAGCGTCGTGAAGAAGGCGCAGCAGCGCCTCTTCAACCTCAGGAGGCTGAAGAAATTCGGCTTGTCACCAAAAGCACTCACAAACTTCTACAGATGCACAATCGAGAGCATCCTGGCGGGCTGTATCACCGCCTCAACCGTAAGGCTCTCCAGAGGGTAGTGAGGTCTGCACAACGCATCACCGGGGGCAAACTACCTGCCCTCCAGGACACCTACACCACCCGATGTTACAGGAAGGCCATAAAGATCATCAAGGACATCAACCACCCGAACCACTGCCTGTTCACCCCGCTATCATCCAGAAGGCGAGGTCAGTACAGGTGCATCAAAGCTGGGACCGAGAGACTGAAAAACAGCTTCTATCTCAAGGCCATCAGACTGTTAAACAGCCACCACTAACATTGAGTGGCTGCTGCCAACACACTGTCATTGACACTGACCCAACTCCAGCCACTTTAATAATGGGAATTGATGGGAAATGATATAAATATATCACTAGCCACTTTAAACAATGCTACCTTATATAATGTTACTTACCCTACATTATTCATTTCATATGCATACGTATATACTGTACTCTACATCATCGACTGCATCCTTATGTAATACATGTATCACTAGCCACTTTAACTATGCCACTTTGTTTACTTTGTCTACATACTCATCTCATATGTATATACTGTACTCGATACCATCTACTGTATGCTGCTCTGTACCATCACTCATTCATATATCCTTATGTACATATTCCTTATCCCCTTACACTGTGTATAAGACAGTAGTTTTGGAATTGTTAGTTAGATTACTTGTTGGTTATCACTGCATTGTCGGAACTAGAAGCACAAGCATTTCGCTACACTCGCATTAACATCTGCTAACCATGTGTATGTGACAAATAACATTTGATTTGATTTGATTGGATTTGCTGTTTGAAAGATATTGAACATGTTGGCTTGATCTATGTTGTAAATGGCTTTAACAGTCCCGTATTAGTAGACCGAAATGTCCGTCTGCAGCGAGGGCACCCCCCCCACCCCACCACCCCCAAACTACTTCCCTCGGCTCTGGAAGCAGTCAATGACAACTCCAACTAAATTCTATTTTTACCAACATACTGCATAGCCTCTTTATTATGATAGAGATTTGTGTTTCTTATTATATCTGATTTAGCTGGAGTTAGATAACCGGTCAGGCTTTTAACCCTGAAGTAAACACATTAGTCGTCTTCTATTGCAGCGGGTCAGCAGTATGTCCAATGATCGGGTTCATTAATTATTAATAGAAAAAACCTGCAGCTAAAGATAAAGCTTTGTTACTAGCATCTGACATTCAGTAGAGCTGGAGAGAGCTCTTGTTGTTTTCAAGCAATTTATAATTTAAACGTAATAAGCTTTTTACGGTAGAGTTAATCTATGTCTGTTCTGAGTGATGACATCTTTCCCAAGCTGGTTCAAAATACTTTATTACAATTGGTTTATAACTTAGTTCAAAGTTGGTAACATTTGGTTCATTTTCATTTCGTTAAAGTGATTTTCAGATATGCAGACAAAGAGAGTGTCATTCCCTGGCCATAGGCTTTTATTCTCTATTTAGGCCATGGTGTGACTAGGGTGGGCATTCTAGTTTCTTTATTTCTATGTTTTCTATTTCTTTGTGTTTGGCCGAGTGTGGTTCTCAATCAGAGGCAGCTGTCTATCGTTGTCTCTGATTGAGAATCATACTTAGCTAGCCTTTTTCCCACCTGGGTTTGTGGGTAGTTGTTTTCTGTTTTGTGTGTCTGCACCAGACAGAACTGTTTTGTTTTGTTCCACTTTGTTATTTTGTGTCAGTGTTCAGTTTGAATAAATGCTCACGAACACGTACCACGCTGCGCTTTGGTCCTCTTCTTCAGATGAGCGTTACAGAGAAACCTATGACTGTTTAATTCATTCTCATTTGTGTCTAAAGACATTGGGCTGTGAAATTGCGGAACAGCATTTTAAGAAAAGAAAGAGATTGTAAACAATCAGATGTACGTTTCTCCACAAAGTCTCTGTCTCTTCCCGAACAAGAACCTCCCTATCATTTGTGTGTGTATTCGCACATGTGCATGGGTGTGTTTGTGTGTGTGGGCGTCTATGAGTGTCTACATTCTGTCTAGTAAAGTAAACCCCAATCCACCATCCCTGACCTTGGTCACTAACATTGGACAGATTATTGAGAGAAATGTTGCATAGGCAACATGACTTATCGTCTCATTTTGTACTACATCACAGTGCAATCACAGAGCAGCACTGCCATCGCTCCAACCAATCATTTCCTTCATTCTCTATGGTTCTTTGATGTCTTCTGTTAACTGAAGTTTAGATAATCATTCCTATATGTGATGTGTCCTGTGAGGGCTGTGAAAACATAGATGTATTCAGAAAGCAAACTAACTAAGGCAGGGTCACAAATACACTATACAAAGTATGTGGACACACCTTCAAATGAGTGGATTTGGCTATTTCAGCCACACCCGTTGCTGATAGGTGTAGAAAATCGAGCACACAGCCATGCAATCTCCATAGACAAGCATTGACAGTAGAATGACCTTACTGAAGAGCTCAGTGACTTTCCACGTGGCACAGTCATAGGATGTCACCTTTCCAACAAGTCAGTTCGTCAAATGTCTGCCCTGCTACAGTTGCACAGTCACCTGTGCTGTTATTACGAAGTGGAAACATTTAAGATCAACAACGGCTCAGCCGTGAAGTGGTAGGTCACTTAAAGTCACCAAACAGGACCACCGAGTGCCAAAGTACACAGCGCGTAAAAAATGTCTGTCAAAGGGTTGCAACACTCACTACTGAGTTCCAAACTGCCTACAGATGCAACGTCAGCACAATAACTGTTCGTCGGAAGCTTCATGAAATGGGTTTCCATGGCCAAGCAGCCACCCATAAGCCTAAGATCCTCATGCACAATGCCAAGCGTTGGCTGGAGTGGTGTAAAGTTTGCCGACATTGGACTCTTGAGCAGTCGAAACGCGTTCTCTGGAGTGATAAATCATGCTTCACCATGTGGCAGTCAGACGGACTAATCTGGGTTCGGCGGATGCCAGGAGAACATTACCTGCCCGAACAAGGAATAATGGTCTGGGGCTGTTTTTCATGGCTCGGGCTAGTCCCCTAAGTTCCAGTGAAGAAAAATCTTAATGCTACAGCATATAATGACATTCAAGATAATGGTGTGCTTCCAACTTTGTGGCAACAGAAATGGTTTGTCGGGATCAGTGTGGAATAACTTGTCTGGCCTGCACAGAGCCCTGACCTCAACCCCATCAAACACCTTTGGGATGATTCGGAACGCCGACTGCGAGTTAGGCTAATCAGTCACCTGACCTCACTAATGATCTTGTGGCTGAATGGAAGCAAGTCCCCTAAGCAATGTTCCAACATATAGTGGAAAGCCTTCCCAGAACAGTGGAGGTTGATATAGCAGCAAAGGGGGGACAAACAGCATATTATGGATTTTGGAATGAGATGTTTGATGAGGAGGTGTACACATACTTTTGGTCAAGTAGTTTAACACCGTATTCCTTATATAATGTTCTACTTTTGACCAGTCTTATCGGTCCTGGTCAAAAGTAATGAACTATGTCGGCTTGGGGAAAGGCTGATATTTGGGATGCAGATCAAATCACCATGTATCTGAGATATTTTGTCTGACTAAATTTAGTCTTCCTATAAAGCCGTTCATTGAAAACAGGAGACATAACTTTCTCTCTCTGGCTGTCCCTCTGGCCTCCAGGGCTTAAGTAACCATAAAATAAACATGGTCAAGTGCTTCAATCAATACTGGAAAAGAAGAGACACTGTCAGTGGTTTGTACCTTCACATTTGTTGTAATGACTGTTTTCAAACTGCATGTAACCCATGAAGCTCAGTCCTGGTGGACTAGCTCATCGTGTGTGTGTGTGTGTGTGTGTGTGTGTGTGTGTGTGTGTGTGTGTGTGTGTGTGTGTGTGTGTGTGTGTGTGTGTGTGTGCGCATGCCACAAAGGTTTTGAAGTTTGGTAATGGTGGACTAGCTCATCTCATCACCTCCGTGTCCGGTGTGTTTGGGTGTCTGGTAGCAGCAGTGTAGCTCCTACAGAGCTGTTCATTTGACCATCCTCTAGATCTATGTCTAGGTGACTGGGTGGCCATTTTGGTTTGGTTGTGTTGATCACTAGTTGTTTCACTTCAGGGAGTTGGGATTGGGGGTTTGCTTGCTCTTGAGCCTGCAAAATCACAGGGGATCAACTCAACTTGTATTGCTTTCCACTGATGGCTATCTACATTTATAGGAAACTGGAACTGTTGTCTGTTACAATGCCACAATTCCAGGAAATCGGAATACAGTAAGCGAATGATTGAGACTTTTGGGATGTTACAGTATATGTTTACTGTAATTAAAACAATATCAAGGAAACAAACAGCAGATCTTCATTTAGGTAAATGCAAAGTGAAATTGCATTTGCAGAGTTCTGAATGAAATCCCATTTGCTATGCCAAGCGAACAATAAAAGCAAGCCAGTTCCAAGGACATTGGATGAACTATGCATAGCCAATCATATTGGTCACAGCTTGTGTGTTGTAAAGTGACTTCTCTACATGCTTATACTAGGTAGGAGGACATCAATCCATTCTCCTCTATAGCCTTAGAGAGAATAGCTGGCATCATTCTATTGGACATGCTAGGGAGGTTTTTATCATAGGGGTATTTTGTTGTCATGACAACCAGTGGAACATTTCTAGTTGTTACATATTCTGTTTTTCATGTTGACCAGATGTGTCATACTTACTCTTTCCTTTCTGAACTCTGGGTGAAGTTTAGTTGGGTATGAAAGAACAGTTTGTAGCCAGCTTACTGGAAATACTCAAAACAAGATGGACAAAGGTCTATGAATGCAAATCTTTTCAGAGAAGCCAACAGAATTATAGTAACTTTGGTTCTTAGTGGGTGAGCCACAATATATCTCCAGTGGTCTATACCTACAGTAGCATGGATACTACAGTAGCATGGAGACTGTGGGCTGGGTAGACTGTTTAGTGGTTTGGGATTGAGTCATCTGCCTCCTACACACTCTCTGAATAAGTCTGGCTTAAACTCTCTCAACCTGGAGTAATTCCATTTACTGCAATCCATTCACTGTTACACAGCTGCACATAGTAATTTTGATTTACGTAAACATGGGTTGCAGTAATTCTGAAAGATTTTTTATTTTTATTAAATAAATCATCTGTCAAATAAAGTCAATTATCTGGAATTGTATGGCTCCATAAAGCCCCAACATTGATTTGCTGTAGAGACAACATTTAATAGGTTTTGAAGTAGAAAGACAGTCACATAAAAGCATTTGGTCGAAAGATGTTAGAGGAAAGTGTTGGTTGAGGTTACCAGGTAAAGTGGCGTGCGAAATTATTCACCCCCTTGGCATTTTTCCTATTTGGTTGCCTTACAACCTGGAATTAACATTTATTTTTGGGGGGTTTGTATCATTTGATGTATATAACATGCCTACCACTTTGAATATGCAAAATATTTTTTATTGTGAAACAAACAAAGAAATAAGACAAAAAAAATGAAAACTTGAACATGCATAACTATTCACCCCCCCAAAGTCAATACTTTGTAGAGACACCTTTTTGCAGCAATTACAGCTGCAAGTCTCTTGGGGTATGTCTTTATAAGCTTGGCACATCTAGCCACTGTGATTTTTGCCCATTCTTCAAGGCTAAACTGCTCCAGCTCCTTCAAGTTCCGTTGGTGTACAGCAATCTTTAAGTCATACCACAGATTCTCAATTGGATTGAGGTCTGGGCTTTGACTAGGCCATTCCAAGACATTTAAATGTTTCCCCTTAAACCACTTGAGTGTTGCTTTAGCAGTATGCTTAGGGTCTTTGTTCTGCCGGAAGGTGAACCTCTGTCCCAGTCTCAAATCTCTGGAAGACTGAAACCAGTTTCCCTCAAGAATTTCCCTGTATTTAGCACCATCCATCATTCCTTCAAGTCTGACCAGTTTCCCAGTCCCTGCAGATGAAAAACATCACACAGCATGATGCTGCCACCCTCACGCTTCACTGTGGGGATGATGTTGATGATGAGGGGTGTTGGTTTTGCACCAGACATAGCGTTTTCCTTGATGGCCAAAAAGCTACATTTTAGTCTCATCTGACCAGAGTACCTTCTTCCTTATGTTTGGGGAGTCTCCCACATGCCCTTTGGACAGATACTCCAATCTCCGCTGTGGAGCTTTTAATTTTTAATTGTATTTTGGTGGGCTGCCCTCTCTTGGCAGGTTTTCTGTGGTGCCATATTCTTTCAATTTTTTTTAAACGGATTCTATGGTGCTCCGTGGGATGTTCAAAGTTTTGGATATTTTTTTATAACCCAACCCTGATGTGTACTTCTCCACAACTTGATGTGATATGCAGCTTAAAACCATTTTGTTCTTGTATGCTCATTATTTAGAGCCAGTGAGGCAGCAGCCAGGTGTGAATGTTATCATGCAGAGCCTCTAACATAGGTAAAGGTCAATGTTTTCTGCCCACACTTTTTCCTATAACTACATCTTACAGCGTCTTACTGTGTAACTGACTCCAATCAGGTGGGTGGGGGAGGATCTCTCCATCTCTCCACTGGAAACTGTTGAGCTGAGGGAGGGAAGAGATCACACTAGAGAGGAACGTATGGTGTAGCTAGCTACTAGAACCACAGAATAACTGGAGTAATATAGAGCTATGAAAAGGAAGATGCATAATATAGAGGTGAGAATGATTATTACCACAGCAAGCAAGGTACTTGGAGTCAAACAGACAGGCCTGGATGAGATCTTTAAGGTCAAGGCCCTCCATAAGGCTCACAAAATAATTTTAGAACCAAGTCACCCCCTGTACCTGGACTTTGAATTTCTCCCCTCTGGGCGCAGGTATAGGGCACCCCTCAGCAGGAAAAACAGAACGAGACAATAATTTGTGCCAGGTGTGATACTCCTCCTAAATAGCTCGGGGAATGTTCCCATTGACTCTGTAAGGCCAGCAGGCTAGTCTTTTCTTATTTTTTATTTAATGATTTATTGCTTATTTCTTACTATTATTATTTTCATTGGTGCATAACTGTTATGAAAGTTGTATTGTCAATTTTGTTTTGTATTTAAATGCCACTTTAAATGTGTACATGACACTGCAACAAAATTTCCCCATGGGGACAATAAAGTCAGTAAGTAAGTAAGAGCTATGAAAAGGAAGATGCATAAGTCCACTTAGGTCCCTGACTTTCTTCAAGTCTGAACAAGATTCATGTGAAATGCAGGATATTAACCAGCCAGTTACCCGCCACAATGACACACAGGTAGCAAAGGCAGAGAGGAAATTATATGTATACTGTCAGGGTGGCACATTTGTGCATTCTGATGTGGTCTGCTCCAACCAGACCACCTCAGCCATTCTGAGCAGTGCAGTGTGGTACCCATAACTCTTACTGTAACTACCCTTCCTGCATGTGTCTTCCTTCATAGGATAGAAGACTCTGATTCAATGATGAACTTACCAACCTCACCACAATATGCAAAACAGAAGCTTTTGAAAGGAAACCGCTGGGTTTGGCAGTTAGTTTGAGGAAATCGTGATAATATCGCATTCGTCTGAATTTGTGAGAGAGTCTGAAATGTATGAGTCTTTTATGGTTAGACTTGAATCACATGTTTTACTCAGATGCTCTGAATAAAGCACTTGGTGGATGGTGCACTTAGAGGAAGCAACTTTAAAACGTATTGGCTTGCTGTACAGGCAATGAAAGTAGTTTTATGACGGCTCTCTTACATCTGGGGCCACAGTACCATCTGCCGTCTGCGATCCGTTAAAACAGACAGCGGTTTGGTTTTAGGTCAGCAGTGGTGGAAAAAGTGCCCAATTGTCATACTTGAGTAAAAGTAAAGATACCATAATAGAAAATGACTCAAGTAAAAGTGAGTAAAATACAGTAAAATACTACTTGATTAAAAGTCAAAGTATTTGGTTTAAAATATACTTAGGTATCAAAAGTAAGTGTACTTGCTAAAATATACTTAAGTATGTATAATGTCAAATTCCTTACATTAAGCAAAACAGATGGCTTCATTTTCATTAAAAAAAATGTATGGATAGCCAGGGGCATGCTCCAACACTCAGACATAATTTACAAACGAACCATGTGTTTAGTGAGTCTGCCAGATCAGAGGCAGTATGGATGACCAGGGATGTTCTCTTGATAAGTGTGTGAATTAGACAACTTTCCTGTCCTGCTAAGCATTCAAAATGTAACTAGTACTTTTGGGTGTTAGGGAAAATGTATGTAGTAAAAAGTACATACTTATATTTAGGAATGTAGTGAAGTAGAAGTTGACAAACATACAAACAGTAAAGTACAGATACCCCAAAAAACGACATAAGTAGTACTTTACACCACTGGTCCTCAGACAACCGTCTGACCATCCTGTTGAGACTAGTAGGTGACAGGTCACCTGGCAGCAGGTGTGTGTGTGTGTGTGTGCTACAGATTAAAGATTTTAATTTGAGACAGTTTGCTATAGCAGGAAAATAATCCTGCATTGAAAGGAAGTGTGAATTATTATGTAGTCAACATTTTTGTAGGGGTTTTGTCTCCCGAACCCTCCTGTCTCAGCCTCCAGTATTTATGCTGCAGTAGTTTATGTGTCGGGGGGCTAGGGTCAGTCTGTTATACCTGGAGTATTTCTCCTGTCTTATCCGGTGTCCTGTGTGAATTTAAATATAATCTCTCTCTCGCTCTCTCTCTCTCTATCTCTCTCGACCACCTGGAGACTCCTTGCTGTCCACCTAGCGACTCCTTGCTGTCCACCTGGCTGCCTGCGGCTATGGAACCCTGACCTGTTCACTGGACGGACAAGCTACCTGTCCCAAACCTGCTGTTTTCAACTCTCTAGAGACAGCAGGAGTGGTAGAGATGCTCTGAATGATCGGCTATGAAAAGCCAACTGACATTTACTCCTGAGGTGCTGACCTGTTCCTGCATTGAACGAAAGTTCTCCTGCAACTGGGTGATCAAATGAGGATCCTGTATATGTACCTACAGATGATTTTCACCTGGGCCAGATGGGGATGACGGGGGACACAGGGCTCAGCATTGTTTAATCATTTGCATTCAGCCTAAAGCTTCTATCCCCTTAACCCTGATTCATTCAATCATCTTTGAGAATAATAGAAATAATAAAAAATTACTTATAGCCTATGTTTTATTTTGATTACCACCATAGCAACACCTCAATGATCTAGTAAATAGTATAAAACACTTATACACTTTCTGGAAAGCTATCGTGAAAGCTATTGAGAATAATGAGGCCAATCCTTGAGTTCTCTCCACCTTTTTTGTTTGGATGGATACCTCTTCTCCTCTGGTGATCACGTTGCTATCTGCAGTGTAGAAGGAGGAAGTTGAATAATTACTTATAGGTGAATCTGGCATGGAACCTAGTCTGGGTAGAAAGAAAGGCCAATATTCATGTGGTTAATGCTAATGAGTACATTTGTAAGCAGAGCGACGTTCCTGAAAAATTGCTCTAATACGGAAGATGCAAAATTTTTGCGCTGGTTCACCTCTCCAATCTGAATGAATGAATATGCTCAATGAGTTCCCCTCGTTCTGTCTGAACATTAGGGTCGCGTCCCAAATGGCACCATATTCCCTTTATAGTGTACTACTCTTGATGAGGGCCCATAGGGCTCTATGTAGGGAATATGGTGCCAATTGGAACGCAACACCAGGCCCTATTACCGTAAGGACTGACTGACTGGAGTTCATTATGTCTCTGAATTAGCAGTAGATTTAGTATCTGTAGGTCAGTGTGAGAGCAGTCTTGCATCTGCTCATTTCAATGGACGCATTTGAGAGGATCATTTTCGATGGTCACCGCCTTTCAAAGTGTTTTGCTTTTATGGAGATAAAAATTGTCCGACATGCGACTGTATGTTGACTGCATAAACTTTACAAAAATAATGATGTCATTAATTTCTGACAGCAGTCAACTGCAACTGTTCTTCATTAACTTTGTCTTGAAGCCTTCGCCTGCATTAAGGGAGGCTCTATTATCAACCAGTCATTAGGGTGTTATTGTTTGACCCACACAAACATGACCAAAGATATGACTGAAACAGGAACCAATTTGCTGTGATTTATGAAATATGATATTTTTGGCTCTGTCACTAAGTGATTGTACAATGTGTATATGCAATAATTGGGATATGAACCCGGGTGTACCGTGGGAGAAACCACCGTCTTGACCATTAGACCAAAAGGAAATTCCCATCACATGACCATGACGACTCATGTCTGCTACATATAGTACACACATAATATTATATTATGATTTCAGTTTGTGAGTGTGTGATATGGGGGTTAGATACATGTTTATTTCAACATTTTAAAGAAAACCTTTTATTAACAGCACTGCCATGTTGTTCTGAGCCTTGCTGTTGGAAAACCACATTAGTGTCTGACTTTCAGCTGTTGCAGATGCACCTCCCCTGACTTCAATCCTTGACTTTTATCTACAGTCGGTTGATTTTGCCTTACCACTCAAATGTGCCCAATATCTGCGGTGCTGCTCGTGGCAAAGTAATCTCACTGACTTTTACAAAGTCTCACTCATTGTGACGTGCCAAATTCAGAAGCTTAAAAATACACATGAGAAAAAATGCTTCAAAACCCAATTGAAAACCCCATTCGATTTTTGCACAAAATATGTTTTTTACTTAACATAATTCATAATGGTTGTGTTTTATTTTATTTTGGAGTCAAAGATATTCGTTTTCATTTTAGTTTCAGTTTTAGTTTACTGTAATAACCTAGGAGCTCTATGCACAGTGACATTGGTCTCCCTAATTGACCCCTCTTTTCCTCTCCTCCCTGACTGGTTGACACAGATAGCATCGCCCCGTCACTCAACCCTCCATCGCTCTTTTCCTCCCCCCTCACCTCCCCTTGCCTCCCCTTCTGTCCCCTTCTCTCCCGATGCCTCCTCCCCCCTCTTCTCTGAGTGTCTGACACAGATAGCATCACCTCGGCACTCTCCTCCCCTACTCATATCCTTCCTTCCCCCTGTATCCTTCCTTGCCTCCTCCTGCTCATCCTCCTACGTCCCTCCCAAAGTGTGTGACACAGATAGCATTATCCCCTCTCACCCCCTCCACATCCCCTCCGCTCTATTCTCCCTGCCTCCCTTTTCGTCGTCTCAGGAAGACACTGAAGATAAGGGTGTGGTCGGCTGCCTGGCCATCCCAGACTGGCACACACACACACACACACACACACACACACACACACATCTCAGAGGTCAGAGAGGCTAACTGGGATGTTCACGTTTGTGCATGAATAAATGTCCCTCTCCTTGCAGGTACATCAAATATAAATGAAGAAGGATCAGGGTTCATCAGTTACAGTATACAGTATGCTTGCGTAACCTTCCTTCTACAAGTTGATTCAACTGACAAAAGACAGCAGTGTCTCCTCGCTTGCTCTGATGATTTGCTACAGAAGTAATTCTGAGTGTTGTCTGTGTCAATGTTGTAGCACGTGTACCAAATGAATTAGTTAACAGCTGCAACTGGGCGTGGGATTGGTGTGTGTGCATGTGCGTGTGTGTGCTTGTGCGCCTGAACTGAAGCCACTGGGGAGCTGCAGCTGGTAATTGCATGTGGTTGCAGCCAGTCTGTGTCCAAAATGGCACCATAATACCTTGACCAGGGCCCATAGGTCTCTGGTCAAACATAGTGCACTCGGGAAATAGGGTGCCATTTAGGGCACAACCCTAGACTCTGGTAGGGAGACAGAGTGGAACAGAACACCACGATAGCGTCAGTAAGACTCAATTACCAGACCTGACAGTGCTGCTGGGTGCTGGGGAGAGAGGTACACTCTCAAGGGATGTCTGTACAAAATACAGGGAGATAGTTTCTAGGGGGGAAAAAGAAGAGAGGTATTGTTAGCACTGAAAGGAACTTGCTACACGTGTCACCTCACAGAAACAAGGAAAGGGCTGACAGGGTAAGAAAAGAAGGAGAAAGTGTTGATGTTGTCTTAATGGTCAATTCAGGGCCTAGACAGTCTCTCTGCAACATGACTAGTCCCTTCTTAAAGTCACCCTATCTTCACCATGGTTGGACCATGCAGAGCGCTATGAGTCTCTGGTGAGAAAGAGACTACAAAGACTATCTCTCTTAACCCTAGTTCAAACAGCGCTCTATCGGCTGACCAAACAAAAAAACATCACTTTCTCTTTGGAAGAGCGGGATAGATGTGATAAAGAGGTCAATGGAACTCGAACAAAACAATGTCAATGCCAGGGAAACGCATGGGGCAAAGATGCCATGGGGGAAAGATCCCAAATATTCTGATTGCCCCCCAGCAAAATTAGCCTACACTTATGCTATTGTTTGTATGTGTATTTCACACAAAAATGCTTGTATGGATGTCATTCCCCAGTACATGTTAATGTCATCGTCACCAATCAGCTGGGGCAGCAGGGTAGCCTAGTGGTTAGAGCGGTGGACTAGTAACCGGAAGGTTGCAAGTTCAAATCCCCGAGCTGACTAGGCCGTCATTGAAAATAAGAATTTGTTCTTAACTGACTTGCCTAGTTAAATAAAGGTAAAATAAAAAACTGCATTACAGTTAAAAATGACCTACGCCCACTTATTTCTCTATGC
Organism: Oncorhynchus nerka; assembly: GCF_034236695.1. Classification (NCBI taxonomy): domain Eukaryota; kingdom Metazoa; phylum Chordata; class Actinopteri; order Salmoniformes; family Salmonidae; genus Oncorhynchus; species Oncorhynchus nerka. The sequence goes on along the minus strand of NC_088398.1, from coordinate 56,398,119 downwards.
TAGCTATGCTATTAGCTTGTAAAAAAGGGAGTTAGCATTTGACAGTCACTTCTTCTAAAACTGAACTTCTAAATATTATGCAGTGTGAAAAAAATAAATCTGAACTGTGTGTAAGTCAATCATGAACTTGCAGAACTACATTTCTAATGTTGAGCCAAATCATCACTTAATGTTTTTTTCAAAAGTCTCATGGAATGTACCTACATTGAACACCACACATTGGCTGCTATTGCAGGCTGAATGATAGAACAGCTATTTTCATGCACAAATGTTATTGGATATATTTCCTCCAATGTTTTTGATGGTAGGCCACTCTGGTAGGCCTACATTATGATCAAATAGCAACAGTAGCCTACATGGCCACTGTTTAAATCTGTACAACCTCATTTTTCACAGTAAACGCTAGCTGGAAGTTGAACAGAATTTTCACAAAGTTCTAGACCTAAAATTAGTTTACTGCGGAAAACAATTTGAAGGAACATTGGTAGGAACACCTTCCTAATATTGAGTTGCTCCCCTTCCCCCTTTTGGTCTAAGGACAGCCTCGATTCGTTGGCGAAGCCCAACCACAGGGACGCTGGCCCATGTTGACTCCAATGCTTCGCACAGTTGTGTCAAGTTGGCTGGATTTCCTTTGGGTGGTGGACCATTCTTGATACACACGGGAAACTGTTGAGCATGAAAAACCCACCAGCGTTGCAGTTCTTGACACAAACCGGTGCGCCCGGCACCTACTACCATACACCGTTCAAAGGCACTTAACTCGTTAGTCTTGCTCATTCACCCTCTGAATGGCACACATGCACAATCCATTTCTCAATTGTCTCAAGGCTTAAACATCCTTCTTTAACCTGTCTCCTCTCCTTCATCTAAACTGATTGAAGTGGATTCATCCTGTTGATTTGATGTAAATATGGTATTGATTACTTAATTTATTAATTAGTTCATATTTCCTTTTCTTATTTCTTGAAATAGTTTTCTATTGGGTTTTGAGTTTGCAAGAAAGGTATTTCACTGCAGTTGTGCATGTGACATTAAAACTATAAACTTGACATCAATAAGGGATCATAGCTTTCACCTGGGTTCATTTGGTCAGTCTGCAGTCTGTCATGGATGAAGTAGATGTTCTTAATGTTTTGTACACTCAGTGTACGTTAATTGCATGCAAATAAAGGTTGCGTCTCTACCACACCCACAACGGAAGCACAATCATGGCCTCAGATTCGCAGGTGGAACACTTCTGTGAGAGGTTGTTGTTATGCTTGAATTCTACCCAAAGTCTGCTGCGGTGTTGAGAGCAGTTGTATGAAACCAATCAGTATATCAAGCAAAGCTCTTAACCTTGCCAGCCCCACTCTTAATTTCTACTCAGCTCTTAACCGTGCCAGCCCGCTCTTAATTTCTATTCTGTTCAACTCACCATATATTCGGCAGGGTAGCCTAGTGGTTAGAGCGTTGGACTAGTAACCGAAAGGTTGCAAGTTCAAATCCCTGAGCTGACAAGGTACAAATCTGTCATTCTGCCCCTGAACAGGCAGTTAACCCACTGTTCCTAGGCCATCATTGAAAATAAGAATTTGTTCTTAACTGACTTGCCTAGTAAAATAATTTTTTTTTTTAAAAATCTGAACTGTGTGTAAGTCAATCATGAACTTGCAGAACTACATTTCTAATGTTGAGCCAAATCACTGAGATACTGTGAGATGATTTCGAGAGAGCTTAAAGTAGCATTTTCCAGGCAGTGCTTAGGTAGTAGGGCATGTTGAATAGAGATATTGTCATGAGCTTGAATCATGTCGGGCAGCCACGACTTTCTGAAAAAATTTGAAACGTATAATATCTGAAAATGTAGCTAACTAAACTCTCGTAACCGTATACATGGATGAACGCTCTCCCTGTCATGGATACCATGGTTGCCCTTAGTTTGAAGATGTAATCCGGAGGCAAGTGTTTTATATAACAGCATGTGTTCTCTTTGACTGATTCCACCGATTTCAAAACTCGGTCCTCCAGAAAATGGAGAGCTTTAGCAACACTTTTGCAGTTCTTTCAAAAAATCAGCATTAGAAAGGATTATTATCTACACATACAGAGCAGTTCATGTTACAGAGAAGCGTGCTACATGGCAGACCAATCTGAACTCATCTCTTGGTATGTCCAGGCCGTCCATTATCTCAGCCAATCATGGCTAGCGGGAAGGTTCCTGACTTTTTACGTGGCTTAACCAACTAGGCTTGTAATTTAACAATTGTATTTGTATTTACAGAAGGCATGCACATTTGTTGTTAAGGCACATGAAAGTTCACATTTTTGAAAAACGCATTTTGATAAAAAAAAGAAAATGTTTACGTTCAAATGCCTCTCCTATGTTTACCTATAGTAAACATAAACCACTGACTAATATAACAATTATTTGACCATGTAAATTCCTAATTCAGTCTACGCAGATATTGCACAATACATTTACAATACAAACAAACACGCCAGCTGGTGTCGCAAAGTAGTATTGGTTGCATCACTCGGTCACGTCATTGCCATTATTTCAACGTTCCACAAGCGCCACAGCCACATTGATGTCCAAAAGTCAAATGGGGGCTAATGACTTTGAACGGGAGCTAATGACTGTTTTGCCTAGTGATGTAGTCGAGTCACTAAACCTCAAGTCTGTATCGAGTCCCAAATCCCAAGTCCCCTGTGCTCGAGTCCGAGTCTAAGTCAGTCACCAATGGTCAAGTCACGAGTTGAGTTACGAGTCGCTATGACTGAAGTCCCCATGCTCAAGTCTCAGTCACTGGGTCCACATTAACTAAAAATAAAGATATACTGTAGTGGCAAGAGAGATTTAGTCAATAAACTGTTTGCTATCCATTTTACTATCTTTCTGTGCCACAAAATGTTTGCATATAGGCTATGAAAAGCGGTGGGGAATGTGTGAGGGTTGATAGAGACTACCAATTCTGAGATAACCTTACTACACACAGACCAGAAGCATAATGTTAGCTAGCGAGCCAGCCGCCTAACGTCAGCTTGCTAGCTAACAGTAAGCTTTAACTTGGGGTCTTTTGTTTGGACATGTAGCTAGCTAGCTAAACAATTAACTATATCCATAGAGTACTAGCAATACAAACCGATTGTCATATCTATCTAAATAGGTTTAATGTTTGCTAGTTAGCTAGCTAACAATAGGCTATAACTAGCAACGCAAAATGGCATTCTGAGAAAACATTACTACACACAGATCATAAACGTAATGTTAGCTAGCGAGCCAGCCATCTAACGTCAGCTAGCTAGCTAACTGTAAGCTTTAACTTGCAATGAAAACAATGTTTTGACAAAATTAGAAACATACATGTATTATATCTGAAACTGTAGCTAGACTCTTGCCTGTATACATGGATGAACACATCACAGCAGACTGCTACCCCTTAAATTAAATAAGATGTCCTGTGTCAGTTTTGTTTTGTTTGTACAGCTTGCTTGGCCCGTTGTGTCAAGTCACTCTGGTTCACACTGACCGTGTGTGTGCATTGCCATAAGAATCATCTTCAGCTCTAGCCACCACCCAAACTCTGACCATTTTACTTAATTGGCTGTTTTCATGTTATCCGGAGCGTTGATGACTGTAACTGTGCTCCTGGCAACAATTTAATTATGCTTTTTTGCCCACGTTTACTGACACCAGCCATATTCAACAGGTGTTGAGCGTTGGTAAATTCATCAGTTATTCTGCGCTCTGGCACACTCCGACGAGAGTGCTCTGAAACAGTTGTTGCAGTGACATTCTATTGAAATGTATACTTACATAGTCGAGTCTTCGGTAAAGTTTTACTGGACATGATTACTAGACATGATTACGTTAGACATGATTACCTACACATACTGACCAGCTCAAATAGACAAAAGCATGCTATATGGCAGACCAATCCAAACACATCTCTTGGCATGTCCAGCCCACTCATTATCTCAGCCAATCATGGCTAGCGGGAAGGTTGTCACTTTTTCTGTGGCTAAACCAACAAGGCTTATAATTGAATTTATATTTACAAATGGCACGTTTGTTATTAACCTGAAAGTTCACATGTTTGATAAGACATTTCTGAAAATGAACTGAAACTAAACAGATTTTCAAATAAAAAATCTTAAAATAAAAACAAATGTAAAAACACAAAACTATAATAACATTGCTCCTAGACCTGGGGTTGAGGGCCATTACAAATTAAGATTGTATCCACGATCCCCTATTTTAGGAGACAGAGAATCAAGTATGTTCAGTGTATTGCATTTGTTAAATTTGTGAATGGTTAAGAATGGGGAGAGGAACAGGTAAGAGTTAAGTTTAGGTAAGGTTAGGCATGATGTTAGAGAATCACCATCCAGAACCATTGAAAATCTGCCAGCTGTATTATACACGGCAATATGTACTGTCTAATAAAAACTCTAGTCTGCCACCTCAGATTTTTCAAACTGAGTGATGGCTGCTGGGAGACATGGAAGAAATGAGAAAGAGAAAATAGAGAGACTGAACGACAGAGAGAGAGAGAGAGACAGACTGGTGTCATCGGCATCTGAAAGAAAAAAAACATTTTAATATTCATTCCATCGTGACAGACAGACTATGAAACATATTCAGTAAACGAAGTCATGGTGAAACTTTAATTGGATGTTTTTTCTGGATTTGATGCCCCTTCCCAAAGAAAGCCCCGCAGTACTTAGTCTTTAGAAAGGCCTGTAGTCTACTCTGCTTGGGTGTTGGAGAAGAGGATTTGATTCAGTGACATTCAGTGCGGTTTCCCTGTGTGTCCCAAGTGTCCCTGTAGCCAAAGACAGACAAAGACAGACATCGCCAACACCAGGGCTGCATGCTTGGCTGTGCCTTACTAACCTATCCCATGTCATCCCTACTAACATTTGATTTTGTCACTACATTGCAGATAGGTTGTGAGAAGGTTGGTCATGACATAATGTATGCAAAACCCCTTCCTGTAAAAGGCCAAATAAATTAACCGACCTGAACCTTATGTGACAATATACTGGTGTATGTGGTCTGCAATGAATATGCACATATATGTAACATGATGACGGTCCCTCTCCCTTTTCTCTTCTTTTTACTACCATGTCACCTTGGATCAGGGGTTATTCCTTGATCATGGATGTTGTCGAGGGATGAGGGGGTCAAGGGTGGCTGGGTGCTTGCCATAGATCAGGGTTCCCCAACTGGTGGCCCTTGGGCCGAATTTGGCCTGCAGGTGGTTTTATTTGGCCCCCCAAGTTTTCATTGTTGGACATAAGACTGTAAACACCAAGTGATTTTAATTTAAGAAATCTGTTCCCAAGTATTCCCATGCATAACAGAGAGACACGTGATCGTATACAAATGCAAGCAAGGTTCGACATGAACCTAGTCAAACATTATATCTGTTTTGGCTTCTTGCAGTCAATTTGCAGTCTAAAAATGATTTGTAATTAACTTCCCCCTCAACCACACGCTCCAGAAAAAAAAAAAAGAAAAAAAAATAGCTGAATCTACTTGATGATCCCTGCCATAGATCATTATTTGAGCAGCCTTGTCAAAATGGCTTTTCCTCTGTCCATGTTTGTGTGTGTGTGTGTGTGTGTGTGTGTGTGTGTGTGTGTGTGTGTGTGTGTGTGTGTGTGTGTGTGTGTGTGTGTGTGTGTGTGTGTGTGACAGACTTCTCTATCACAGCGTGATGATTACTGTTGTCATCTTCTCACTGGTTCCAACATAGCCTACGTGTCTTCATGGCTTTGACCCATGAACAGACAGGACCGACAAAAATCACCAGTCCACAGCCTTGTCATAGAGGTGGAACAAGGTGATTCCTTGATCCACCTCTACGCAGACGACACCATTCTGTATCCATTCTGTATACATCTGGCCCTGATTTGGACACTGTGTTAACAAACCTCCAAACGAGCTGCAATGCCATACAACACTCCTTCCATGGCCTCCAACTGCTCTTAAATGCCAGTAAAACTAAATGCATGCTCTTCAACCAATCCCTGCCCGCACCCGCCTGCCCAACTAGCATCACTACTCGGGACGGTTCTGACTTAGAATATGTGGATAACTACAAATATCTAGGTGTCTGGCTAGACTGTAAACTCTCCTTCCAGACTCACATGAAGCATCTCCAATACAAAATTAAATCTAGAATCGGGTTCATATTTCACAACAAAGCATCCTTCACCCACGCCGCCAAACATACCTTCGTAAAACTGACTATCCTACCGATCCTCGACTTCGGCGATGTCATTTACAAAATAGCATCCAACAGTCTACTCAGCAAACTGGTTGCAGTCTATCACAGTGCCATCCATTTTTTCACCAAAGCCCCATATACCACCCACCACAGCGACCTGTATGCTCTCGTTGGCTGGCCCTCGCTTTATATTCGTCGCCCACTGGCTCCATCATCTGTAAGTATTTTCTAGGTAAAGCTCTGCCTTATCTCAGCTCACTGGTCACCATAATAACACCCACCTGTAGCACGCGCTCCAGCAGGTTTAGTGGGGAGAACAAGTATTTGATACACTGCCGATTTTGCAGGTTTTCCTACTTACAAAGCATGTAGAGGTCTGTCATTTTTATCATAGGTACACTTCAACTGTGAGAGACGGAATCTAAAACAAAAATCCAGAAAATCACAACGTATGATTTTTAAGTAATTTATTTGCATTATATTGCATGACATAAGTATTTGATACATCAGAAAAGCAGAACTTAATATCTGGTACAGAAACCTTTGTTTGCAATTACAGAGATCATACCTTTCCTGTAGTTCTTGACCAGGTTTGCACACACTGTGTCGCGGTAGGGGATTTTGCTATAAGGCTGTTAAGGTACCCCCGTCGAGAGTGATACAAGTCGTCTCACTCAAGTTCTTATGTCACCCGGCTAACAGGTGACTCACAGGCCCGCCGGACTGGCCTGGTTATGTATCCTGCCCTTTTATTCGGAGATTAGCCTTTGTGGTGCTGTTAGGCGTGTTTTGGGATCTTACATAATATCAATCAGACTTAGAGTACCTTTACCAGACATCTTTAGTTCCCAAAGAGTAGACTCTTCACCTCGCCATTGCTCTATAGGCTTCCCAAAGACTCTTGTATCTAGACATAAACCATAAAATCGGTGGCCAGCCAATTTACGATTTAATGCCTATTTACAGTTAGAGTAGACTCTTCACCTCGCCATTGCTCTATATTGTTCCCAAAGAGTAGACTCTTCAACCCGCCATTGCTCTATAGGGTTCCCAAAGAGTAGACTCTTCACCTCGCTATTGCTCTATAGGGTTCCCAAAGAGTAGACTCTTCACCTCGCTATTGCTCTCTAGGGTTCCCAAAGCGTAGACTCTTCACCTCGCCGTTGCTCTATAGGGTTCCCAAAGAGTAGACTCTTCACCTCGCCATTGCTCTATCGGGTTCCCAAAGAGTAGACTCTTCACCTCGCTATTGCTCTCTAGGGTTCCCAAAGCGTAGACTCTTCACCTCGCCGTTGCTCTATAGGGTTCCCAAAGAGTAGACTCTTCACCTCGCCGTTGCTCTATAGGGTTCCCAAAGAGTAGACTCTTCAACTCGCCATTGCTCTATAGGGTTCCCAAAGAGTAGACTCTTCACCTCGCCATTACTCTATAGGGTTCCCAAAGAGTAGACTCTTCACCTCGCCATTGCTCTATAGGGTTCCCAAAGAGTACACTCTTCACCTCGCCATTGCTCTATAGTGTTCCCAAAGAGTAGACTCTTCAACTCGCCATTGCTCTATAGGGTTCCCAAAGAGTAGACTCTTCACCTCGCCATTGCTCTATAGGGTTCCCAAAGAGTAGACTCTTCACCTCGCCATTGCTCTACAGGGTTCCCAAAGAGTAGACTCTTCAACTCGCCATTGCTCTATAGGGTTCCCAAAGAGTAGACTCTTCACCTCGCCATTGCTCTATAGGGTTCCCAAAGAGTAGACTCTTCACCTCGCCATTGCTCTACAGGGTTCCCAAAGAGTAGACTCTTCAACTCGCCATTGCTCTATAGGGTTCCCAAAGAGTAGACTCTTCACCTCGCCATTGCTCTATAGGGTTCCCAAAGAGTAGACTCTTCACCTCGCCATTGCTCTATAGGGTTCCCAAAGAGTAGACTCTTCAACTCGCCATTGCTCTATAGGCTTCCCAAAGACTCTTGTATCTAGACATAAACCATAAAATCGGTGGCCAGCCAATTTACGATTTAATGCCTATTTACAGTTAGAGTAGACTCTTCAACTCGCCATTACTCTATAGTGTTCCCAAAGAGTAGACTCTTCACCTCGCCATTGCTCTATAGGGTTCCCAAAGAGTAGACTCTTCAACTCGCCATTGCTCTATAGGGTTCCCAAAGAGTAGACTCTTCAACTCGCCATTACTCTATAGGGTTCCCAAAGAGTACACTCTTCACCTCGCCGTTGCTCTATAGGGTTCCCAAAGAGTACACTCTTCACCTCGCCATTGCTCTTATAGGGTTCCCAATCAGTAGACTCTTCACCTCGCCATTGCTCTATAGGGTTCCCAAAGAGTAGACTCTTCACCTCGCCATTGCTCTATAGGGTTCCCAAAGAGTAGACTCTTCACCTCGCCATTGCTCTATAGGGTTCCCAAAGAGTAGACTCTTCACCTTGCCATTGCTCTATAGGGTTCCCAATCACTCTAGTATCTAGACAAACGAATTACGATTTAATGCCTACACCCATCGGTTAATACTGCTTGAATATTAATGCAGAGTAACTTTGCTTTTTACAATATAAATGAGTTGGCTGTCCAATCCTTTAAATTGTCTTTTGTGTAGAAACTAGACTTGTTCCTCTAGAACGGGAGTGTCAGAGGCATTCTCTCCCCTAGGGTTTTGGGTCTAGTTTCTACTTTTTATTCAATGTTTGCAAGTCACACAGTTGTACGCGTTATTACAGTTTCCTCTTTGTCCTTAATCTATAACATCAACAATCATCAAAACACTTACTACTATTAATGCCTTATATTTGTGGTTGTCTCAGTATGTCTCGTTCAGAAATCAGAAGTCAAGAGATACACTTGTATGAAAGTCAGATATGACCTTTTATGTTGATGATAGTTGAAGTATCACGAGCTGTCCGTCGGTGATAAGTCAAGTAGCACTATCATGCCCTCTTTTAAGGAAGGCACTCTCCTTATATACTCTTTTCGGGGCCAGGTCAGTTTTAGCGCTGAGTCATATTCTAACCTTGTGGCGAGCTATTTCTGTTAAGGGTTAGTTTGACATGTTACTGTGAAACATTACTAATGACAGATGTATCCTCTATCCCCAACTCTTGCATCAATTCAACCCATTCAACTTCTACTGCTAGTCTAGCTCTTCCTCGTTCCTTCGATGGCCCGCTCTCTCCCCCTTCTGGGTGCGGTGCCCGAATGCAAGGCATCTCTTCAGGCCAGCTCTCCGGCCCCCACTCAAGATGCGGAACGGGTGGTGATGGTGTGTGCTGATCCAGTGAAGGAAGCGTCCTCAGAGCCCCTTTTTGTGCTACCGCATTCACTGCAGCATGGATTTTGGCCCACTCCTCCATACAGACCTTCTCCAGATCCTTCAGGTTTCGGGGCTGTCGCTGGGCAATACAGACTTTCAGCTCCCTCCAAAGATTTTCTATTGGGTTCAGGTCTGGAGACTGGCTAGGCCACTCCAGGACCTTGAGATGCTTCTTACGGAGCCACTCCTTAGTTGCCCTGGCTGTGTGTTTCGGGTTGTTGTCATGCTGGAAGGCCCAGCCACGACCCATCTTCAATGCTCTTACTGAGGGAAGGAGGTTGTTGGCCAAGATCTCGCCATACATCGCCCCATCCATCCTCCCCTCAATACGGTGCAGTCGTCCTGTCCCCTTTGCAGAAAAGCATCCCCAAAGAATGATGTTTCCACCTCCATGCTTCACGGTTGGGATGGTGTTCTTGGGGTTGTACTCATCCTTCTTCTTACTCCAAACACGGCAAGTGGAGTTTAGACCAAAAAACTCTATTTTAGTCTCATCAGACCACATGACCTTCTTCCATTCCTCCTCTGGATCATCCAGATGGTCATTGGCAAACTTCAGACAGGCCTGGACATGCGCTGGCTTGAGCAGGGTGACGTTGCGTGCGCTGCAGGATTTTAATCCATGACGGCGTAGTGTGTTACTAATGGTTTTCTGTGAGACTGTGGTCCCAGCTCTCTTCAGGTCATTGACCAGGTCCTGCCGTGTAGTTCTGGGCTGATCCCTCACCTTCCTCATGATCATTGATGCCCCATGAGGTGAGATCTTGCATGGAGCCCCAGACCGAGGGTGATTGACCGTCATCTTGAACTTCTTCCATTTTCTAATAATTGTGCCAACAGTTGTTGCCTTCTCACCAAGCTGCTTGCCTATTGTCCTGTAGCCCATCCCAGCCTTGTGCAGGTCTACAATTTTAACCCTGATGTCCTTACACAGCTCTCTGGTCTTGGCCATTGTGGAGAGGTTGGAGTCTGTTTGATTGAGTGTGTGGACAGGTGTCTTTTATACAGGAACGAGTTCAAACAGGTGCAGTTAATACAGGTAATGAGTGGAGAACAGGAGGGCTTCTTAGAGAAAAACTAACAGGTCTGTGAGAGCCGGAATTCTTACTGGTTGGTAGGTAATCAAGTACTTATGTCATGCAATAAAATGCTAATTAATTACTTAAAAATCATACAATGTGATTTTCTGGATTTTTGTTTTAGATTCCGTCTCTCACAGTTGAAGTGAAGTGTACCTATGATAAAAATTACAGACCTCTACATGCTTTGTAAGTCGGAAAACCTGCAAAAATCGTCAGTGTATCAAATACTTGTTCTCCCCACTGTATATCTCATTGGTCATCCCCAAAGCCAACACCAACATCTGAGCAGCTTACGGATCACTGCAGCTGTACATAGCCCATCTGTAGATAGCCCATCCAACTACCTACCTCATCCCTATTTTGTTTTTATTTATTTCTTTGCTCTTTTGCACACTAGTATTTCTACTTGCACATCTATCACTCCAGTGTTAATTTGCTAAATTGTAATTACTTCGCTACTTTGGCCTATTTATTGCCTTACCTCCTTACTCCATTTGCACACACTGTATATAGATTTTTCTATTGTTATTGACTACTTTTGTTTATCCCATGTGTAACTCTGTGTTGTTGTTTTTTGTCGCCTGCTTTGCTTTATCTTGGCAAGGTCGCAGTTGTAAATGAGAACTTGTTCTTAACTGGCCTACCTGGTTATATTAAGGTGAAATAAAAAATAAAAAAAAATAGAAAAACACTAAATGCAGAGCAATTACACACCAAGGACAAATTACACAGGAGAAAGGGTAGTAGCTTTTTCATTATGTACTGTAGGACATTCAATGGTTGAGCTATCTTGGGTTATGAACACCTGTCTATGTTATACCATATATGTATACTGTCATAGTGAATAGAATAGAAGTGGGGGAGTGAATATTTCTTGATACAGTAGATACTAATGAAATAAAAATATCTAATTTTTGCTTCAAAGGAAAAGTGCCTACTCTGTAGCCCCTCAAGAAATGTTTCAGTTTGGAATACACACGTTTCCATGGAGATGGGGTCACACCACCTGACGACCATTAAGCCAGATAAGAACGGTTCTGCCTGACAGAGACAATGGACCATCTCTTCATGTCAGACAGATAGGGGCATAGAGGGAATAGCAGAGAGGTGGAGGAGAGTATACTTTAGATTTGGATGTTCTTCAAGGTCATTAGCAACCAACGTATGCACCTGCAAACGGATCACATGCACGCACGGACACACATATACACACACACACGTACACCCTTATAAACAGATATACATCAATGTAGCATAAATGAGGATGAGTCAACATTTTACAGGGTGTGCAAGTGGTTACGTGTGACCCGGGGTTATGGTTAGAGCGAGAAGTGAGAAAGTGCATGCATGTTCTTAAAGTCACCACCAGGAGGCAGAGTTACTCCAGCATTTTACAATTGATTATTTTGACATCATCAACCATGGTGCATCTCAGGAGGATATTACGTTGAAGTCACTCTCTCTATGACTTCATACAGTACTCTTATTGCTAGAAATTCCACATGACTTTCCAGTCTCCCGTGATGTTTGTACAGACCTCATGTCAAATGATTTTGTGTTAGAGTGGGTCCTTCTTTGACTTCTGTATCTCACTCTCTGCCCAATCATTGTTTCTTTGTTGCTATGATACAACAGGGTCTGGAAAGAATGCATTCCTGGTCTCTGTACACAATAGGTTGTACCCAACATCACAGAACAGAACCAAAGAATGTATGGCCCCATGCTGTGGTCATAAATAGTGCCATCTCAACAAAGCAGTGAGCTGTCAACATCACAACAGGCTAACACAACCATTGCCATCTTCTTGGTAGACTAACAAATATACAAACTGAGTGGGGAGCCTAGAGAGAAGAAGGGAAGATGAGAGAGAAGAGTCAACTGGGAAGGGACAGGTGCCATAGTAGCCCACTCCTCAAACCTAGAAAGAGAAGGACATGCATAAAACATAGGGTGGGGAGACTAGAGAGAAAGGAGATGAAGAGGATAGAGTGAGAGGGATAGTGTTAGGGACAGGTACAGTAGTAATATTATTCTCTACCCTTGAAAGACAAGGACGCGTGGCAGCCTGTGGAGAGCTGACCTAGCGCCCTGTGATTAACCTTTGCCCCTTCTATCCACAGTATAGTGTTGCGCCTGCCAGCTTCAGTATGGTGGTTTGTTTAGTCTCTGTGGGGGCCACTTTGTGTGATTTGTTGACTGTCAGATGGAAAGACATTGTACAAACAGAAGGCACCTGCCTTGACGGGATGTTTTTATAAAGATTCTGTCTTCGTCAGAACATAAGAGGCTATATGGATTCCCTGCTTCTCCTAAGTAATACTTTTATCTTGTTCTTGATACCACGTCTTGTTTTAACTAATGTCTATGCTAATATGGCAAAAAAAATTGCTAGCTAGCTAACCAACAACTAATGATGTATTTGAGACAAGTACTTGTGCAAATGTATTTGTTTTCAACAAACATTGTCAACGAAATATAGTTAAAATGTTGTCAACAATCTAAGCCAACCCCATCTGTTTTGCCCCATAGTTGTGCAAGCGGTGGTTTTGTTTCTGAACAACAAACCCGTCTATATGCAGCATGCTTCTCCCTAAGCACTAGTAATGGTTCATGCTTGGGGATGCCTCGGCGCGGCCCTTTTCCATCCTTCATGATTTGAGAAAGTGCCCTTTGTGATTACATTGTAGTAGAACTGTCACTTAATCATGTATATTATTCTGCCTGAACTTATGTTATATATTCATGCCAATCCTATACCAACACCCCTTGGTTACGTTTAGTCCTGGCAGCCTCCTTAGTTTGTAGTTATACGTTAAACCCATTCTCTGCAATAATCCCCTAGCACTACTTTGTCATGTCATCTTGACATGACATGTTGATTTTTTCTTAATGTTTCCTTTTTGTATCTCCCTTCCAAACCACCACACCCTTGTTATCACCAGACCACCACACCCTTGTTATCACCAGACCACCACACCCTTGTTATCACCATCCAATCCTAAAGCCCCCTAAAGTTGTGTCAAGTTAGCTGGATGTCCTTTGGGTGGTGGACCATTCTTGATACACACAGGAAACTGTTGAGCGAGATAAATCCACCAGTGATGCAGTTCTTGACACAAACCGGTGCTCCTGGCACCTACTACCATACCCACGTTCGAAGGCACTTACATTTTTTGTCTTGCCCATTCCCCCTCTGAATGGCACACATACACAATCCATGTCTCAATTGCCTCAAGGCTTAAAATCATTATTTAACCTGTCTCCTCCACTTCATCTACACTGATTGAAGTGGATTTAACAAGTGACATCAATAAAGGACCATAGCTTTCACCTGGATTCACCTGGTCAGTCTATGTCATGGAAAGAGCAGGTTAAATAATAAATACCCATAATCCTGGATTCCTGGTCTCCGTCTCCTCATTGCATTCTGACTGATATGCCACGGTGGCAGAAACAGTCCTTATCCTAGCTTACAGTCCACCCTTGCCCTTTCTTCAGTACTGTTATGAGGATGTGAGTGTCCGATCCTCATTCTATAGTTAAACACTTTGAGGCAGACCAAATCAATAGCCATCTGTCTGGGAAAGCATGAATGTAATGGATGCAGGAATCAAGCTGAAATGATGCAAGATAGATCTCTGATCATTTGGAATGAATAGGCACTCAGCCCTTTTCTTATTGTTTAATTATCAGCTGTCAGAGCAGCTTACCGATCACTGTACCTGTACACAGAAAGTCTGTAAATAGCACACCCAACTACCTCATCCCCATATTATTACTTACCCTCTTGCTCTTTTGCACCCCAGTATCTCTACTTTAACATCATCATCATCTGCACATCTGTCACTCCAGTATTAATGCTAAATTGTAAATATTTTCACCTCTATGGCCTATTTATTGCCTACCGCCCTACTCTTCTACATTTGCACACACTACATACAGTGGGGCAAAAAAGTATTTAGTCAGCCACCAATTGTGCAAGTTCTCCCACTTAAAATGACGAGAGAGGCCTGTAATTTTCATCATAGGTACACTTCAACTATGACAGAGAAAATGAGAAGAAAAAAATCCAGAAAATCACATTGTAGGATTGTTTATGAAATTATTTGCAAATTATGCTGGAAAATAAGTATTTGGTCACCTACAAACAAGCAAGATTTCTGGCTCTCACAGAGCTGTAACTTCTTCTTTAAGAGGCTCCTCTGTCTGATTCCGTGAAACAGAATATGTCTCTCTGGAAGGAGATCCTCGCCCTGAGCTCGTCTACCTTATTGTCCAGAGAATTAACATTAGCGAGTAATATACTCTGAAGCGGTGGATGGTGTGCACGTCTTCTGAGTTGGACTAGAAGTCCACTCCAACTACCTCTTCTCTGCCGGTGGAGTTTTGGAGTAGCCTCTGGGATAAGTTAAATTGCCCTTGGGGGGGCACGAACAAAGAATCTAATTCGGAAAAGTCGTATTTCTGGTAGTAATGCTGGTGAGTTACCACCGCCGTATGTAATGACCCAAAAAACGTTCTGGGCTAATAATGGACCAAATAACACTAAAAAAAACAAAATACTGCAAAGTTGCTTAGGAGCTAGAAGCAGAGCTGTAATGTCTGTCAGCACCATCTTTCACTCAGCAAAATAACTGGATACTAAATAAAACATTGCACAATTTTATTAGAGTAGTGTATGTTGATGAGGACTGGAAACAGACCATGAGGAGAGGCAAGAAGTGATGGCCTTCATCAGTAAAGGCAGGTCCACAAAGGATTGTATTCAGCCCAGACCAGATGAGAAGAGATTTAGGCAGTACTGTAACATACATAGGCCTATGTAATTACTAGAATCAAGCTGTGAATTTGAATACCTGTGTTATTATTCGTTCTTACCAACCACAATATTCACATTGCTGAACTATTCCCCCGGTAACAACTTTAAAAAGGCTTCACAATTACCTTCAAAGCAACCCTATTAAAGATGACCCACTGTGATCTTAATTTAGAAAAGGAGAAAGGGATGAAAAACACAATAGTGCAATCTCCTTTTCACTACAGACAGCTGCAAATAACTGAGGCATTTTTAGACAAGTGTGTGCAAAACACTCTTGATTTCCTGCAGCCTCTGTGTGTTAAAGTTAGAGAGGGAGATATAAAACTACAGATTTTTTTGCAATTACTTCCAGACATTGACAGCAGAGAACTGGAAGGAAAGGCGGCAAAAGATAGTGTTGGCTTTGGGGATGACCAGTGCAATATACCTGCTGGAGGCTAATTTATAGGCTAATAATGCTGGCTAATATGGAGCTGCAGGATGGTGGTTGCTGTTCCCACACCGCCGTTGCCCACGCCAGGGCATTACCCGAGAGTAGAGAGATGATGTAGGAGATCATGGCCCGATCTGTGTGGAACGAGGAGGACTGTAGCTCGAACACCAGAGAACACTGAGCGAGGAACCCCTTGCATCCTCCCGGTTGGCCGTCATACCTCTCGGGGGCTGGGATCTTAGGTTCCCACTGCAGGCTCCCTGGAGGAACTACGGAGACGCCTGTAGCACTGGGCGATGAGACTTGGACATTGGCTCCACCTGGGTTGGACTGTTGTTGGAGGGAGTTGGTAAGTGCCATTTGGGAGAGTTGTTCTTGCTGCCGCCCCAGCAGTGCTCCTTAGAAGATTCTTGATCTGGGTGATAACTGCTGGGTCCATGTTTAGGCAGAAGCTTGCTGTGGCATGGTAAGGTTGGACCCAGGTGCAGAGAAGAGACCAGACTAGGAATCAGTGGTTAAGGATAAACATAATACCTTACTGAGAAACGCTAGCTGCACGATCCCATTACAGTTGATAAAAGAACAATCACTAAGTCTCAAAAACTCACTCAGGAAACAAACTAACACTGTAAACATTCAAGCTTCTGCAAAGGACAACAGAAAACACACCTCTTAAAACAGGGAAACCATAATGAGTAAATTGGACACACCTGAGCGTCGTTAGTGTCTCTAGGACGGTCTCTGCCGTCGTCTGGTGACAGGTGGAACCATGACAAATCCTGTCGGGCTGTATCACCGCATGGTATGGCAACTGCACTGGTGCAACTGCAGGGCTCTCCAGAGGGTGGTGCGGTCTGCCCAACGCATCACCGGGGAACACTGCCTACCCTCCAGGACACCTGTCAAAGGAAGGCCAGAAAGGTTATCAAGGACGTCGACCACACAAGCCATGACCTGTTCACCCCACTACCATCGAGAAGGCGGGGTCAGTACAGGTGCATCAAAGCTGGGACTGAAAGACTGAAAAACAGCTTCTATCTCAAGGAAATTAGACTGTTAAATAGCCAGCACTACCTGGCTACCAACCGGTTACTCAACCCTGCCCCTTAGAGGCTGCTGCCCTATATACATAGACATGGAATCATTGGTCACTTTAATATCGGAACACTAGTCACTTGAATAATGTTTACATACTGCTTTACTCATTTCACATCTATATACTGTATTCTATTCTACTCTATTTTAGTCAATGTCACTCCGACATTGCTCATCCTAATATTTGTATATTTCTTAATTACATTATTTTACTTTTAGATTTGTGTGTGTTGTTGTGAATTGTTAGATACTACTTCACTGTTGGTTAGGAACCCATGCGTTTCGCTACACCAGGCAATAACATCTGCTAAATATGTGTATGTGACCAATACAATTTGATTTGATTTGATCATCACATTAATTAATGACTAGATGTTATTCTCCACCATATGTCACTAACACACTGTCATTTGTTACATGGAGCTTGGAGGTTACGTCCATATTTGTAAAGTGGTCACTGTCCAGGAAGAGAAATTAGATCTGGGTGTATTCATATGTGCTGGAATTGTCGTGGAAATATTCAGTTAAACTATATTTCCCAAATACCGGAGCCTGTGAGTTCAAATAGACTTACAAATAGACTTACAAAGTAACTCAAGCCGAGCTGGTTCATGAAGCAACTCCCTTTCCAGCCTTGGCACACACTCTTTATACAGTTTTCCTCCTTACGTCACACACATAGTAACTCCTCTTTATGATAATTATTCATCCCCTCTGGCATTTAGCCACCATTATCTTTTTGCCTTGCACTAATTTTAGCTCGGTTTCACATTAGGGCATAGATTCTATTGGTGGCGTAACCATAGCAATGGTAAACATTAGGCCATAGCAATGGTACAAAAATAAACAGACATGCACACTCACAAGGCAGGTGCATGTCTAATGGTGCCTAATGACCTAGACACAAACAGAGTGCACTTATTCTGCTTACTACTGTAAGATGTATAATGTGCACACATGTACTGCAAAATTCCCAATATAATACATCAATTAACCCACCCCTCCCCTAAATGGAGTAAGCTTCTACTTCCAGCTTATACATACTACATATATTTTACGGACACATTATATTTACATTAGTTATCTTTTGTTTGTTTTTAGTCCCATCCTTCAGCTACCCTCAACCCCTCCCATCTGTCTCCGAACACCATGCAGTTTTAATTTATATTTGTCATATATTTTTCAACTGTGCTGTGATGTTTCACAAAAGTTATGAACATTTCTTTTCTCGTAGTTTCTACTAGGGGCACAACTTTCACTGGGGACGGGGACGGGGCTCATGTCCCCCTCACATTCTGAAATTGCGTTTTTGTTCTCCCCAGTTTTATCATTGCAATGTGATACAAAGAGCGGCAACGGTGTGCTTTAGGACCATCTGGAAACCGCTGAGCAGTCCTGTAGGCTGTTTGGAGTGTTCAGCTGGCTTGATTTAGGACCCCAGACACCACAGAGCGGCTGACAAGCTGTGTGAAGACAAAGCTTCTGGAAGGCTGGCTGGACCAGCACGTTAAGCATAGTTCAGTGTTTGTGTGTTACACTCTTTCACCGAGTCATAAAAGCAAGCAGAGCAGAAACTTTATACTCTTTAGTTGATGTAGCTGGCAAGATAACTGCTGTTTAACTTAACAGATTGTTTTTTAAACTAGTGTTTATGCGCAGTGCTGAGCTAGTATTGTAACTGACATGTAACTTTAGCTAATGTTTCATCCCATCTCAACTGAGGTGAATTAATTAACTGCGCTAGTTAGTAGCTTCCTCAGCCAGGTCAGCTCTAGCCTCTAGCTATCTGTCAGATAGCGATATGAGGTGGCTGTTATTGCTATCTAACAGTTGTTTGTATGGAAATGTTTTGAAGCCATTGTTTTCTCCCATTTCAACAGAAGTAAATGAACTTGGCTAGCTTTTGCCAGTTGATGTATTGTTAGAGAGAGAGAGAGCTGGCCAAAAGTTGGTTAGCGTTAGCTATTATTTGTGCCTCAATCACACTAGACCTGAATTAAAATCATAACACCATCAGCCAAATGATTGAAGCTTGATATTCAGACATTTTTTCAGTGCGATGTGAGTTTTTATTAGTCCGTATGGCAATGTAACATTATTGATCTGTTTCCCTAGGTATTGTCTACTTTTGACACAGACACAGTAATTAACAGCTCTAAAGTTACAGGCTTCCCTGTCATGGTGCACAGTTAATTCTTCATCCCGCTCCCGCACGCACCCACAGCTTTTCATACTGCACTCAGCCCACACAGACAGCTGGCTTTCTGTCTGACTCCTACCTGAATTGGTCCCAAACCCAACCGCAGTCCTGCAATGTTATTTTAGGCGTATGTGACACAGCTCACTTGCCAGCCATGGTCCCAGTAATTTTGCAAATGCGCAAAAAGAACTTAAGATATAGTTTAAATGACCAGAGATTCTCACATGGCCCTTATATTAGGCTATCTATATTACTGGGCTATATTAGCTAATATGAAAGATGTAGATTGAAGAGAGCAGAGTAGGATAGACCTGCAATCTCTTTTTAGATATTTTTTATAGCTGACCTTTTAGGAGTGGGAGGATTTTCAGATTGAGAAATATGGATGATCAATAGTTAGGCCTATTTCTAGGTGTACATAGGCTATAGCCTGCTCTATTTAATTGAGATCACACACGCACCTGATCTTGCAGGTATGGCTACTGAACTTGAATTAGCAAGAATGATGACAGCGACACTTGCTACGTTTTGCATAGGCCTATATGATATAGCCTACCTTTTAGTAGGCCGATTTGCAGGCAGAGACAAATAAATGGGTAATCCATACTTGTTGAAAGTGAAAAAGTGCAACGCGCACATTAGGCTGCGATGGTGAGAGAGCGTTGCGCCTTTTAAATGATGATTACATTTTTGGATTGCACCTAGACTCAAGTTGGTTGAGCCCCCTCCATTTCTTTCCATGATCAATATGTATTTACAGACACTGTAGTAAACTACAGTCTGATCACATTTAAGTTAACTGCCACGTGATTACCTTCTATGCAGCTGACTCTATTTCAATGAGACCACAAATACTAGGCACACTTGAACTTTCACGCCCAACAAGGAGAGGTAGGCTAATGAAGTTGAAGCAGCTAATTCTGAGTGTGTGAATAATGCAAAAGATGTGTGTTTTTAATGGGTAGGCTAACACATACAAAGCAGAAAGAGGACCGTTTCAAAATAATCTGTAGGACAACATCCCATGGGAATGCAGCCCTCTAGTGCACAGTCAGTACACAGCACTGCTCATCATATCTTAGCAGGACAGTCTGGGACGACCAGTCTACGAAGTGAATTTTGCAGTATATAAAAAAATGATGTTAATGATACAAAGTTCCATCTTGAATTGTTGGGTAGACCTACAGTAGCTAAAAGACAGCAGTTTAAGCTTAAAGCTTCAGTCTGGGCTCTGGAAAT
The DNA here is from genome assembly GCF_034236695.1 of Oncorhynchus nerka. Lineage (NCBI taxonomy): Eukaryota > Metazoa > Chordata > Actinopteri > Salmoniformes > Salmonidae > Oncorhynchus > Oncorhynchus nerka. The sequence goes on along the minus strand of NC_088398.1, from coordinate 56,377,714 downwards.
AATGGTAATTTCCATTATTGAACCATTGAGTCTGTTCTTGCATAATATAATGTATCAATGTACACCAAGGTACTTCTTTGTCATGCCTCATTTTAGGAGGATCAGATGGTGACAGGGGTCTCAGCAGGGTCAAGCAGCCAGGGAAGACCAGTCTGTGACAGAGCTGAGGGGAATTTTTTACAGATACAACACTTTATTCTCTCTGTGCAGAAAATACTGGACAAGCTGGATGATATTTTAAGACAGTCTGATAAAGCTCCAAAGTTAATTTCCAAATTGTATCAAGTGTTATTAAAGGCTTTTCTCGACGACACAAAACGTAAAACAAAAATGTGAAAACCTGGTAGAAGCTATTGATGATGATGAATGGATACAGATATGTTTGAATGCCCAGTCATGTTCATATCATCTCAGACATAAATTACTGCAGTTTAAGACCATCCACAGAACATAGTATATGCCAGTGAAACTGAATTACATGCACTCAGAGATGTCATTCCTCTGCTGGAGGTATAAAACACTAAAAGGGGACATATTTGCATATGCTATGGTCTTGTGAAGGCTGGCTGAGTTCTGGCAAAGAGTATGTATGTTATTTTATCGCTGCATGTCTACAGATTCTCCCTTCTCCCTGTTTTTGTTTGCTTGCAAATGTTGATACTGGAGACTGTTATCTGAAGAAACTTTGTAACTGTATAGCGGCTAAGAAATACACTGCCATTAAGTGGAATGTTGTTTATCCTTCCATAATGTAAAGTTATGCATCACTAGATTTGATTAATTGCAAGATTAAGGGTATACTGGGCAATTTTCATAAGATCTGGATGCCTTCTTGAAAACATGCTCACGTCAGGAGATATACCTATTTAGGCAATACCTATCTGCTGGGCTGCTCAGTCCTGGCTCTGGGGGTCTGCCATCCTGTGGGTTGTCACTCTGGCCTTGGCCTAACACACCGAAAACCAAAAAATGAATGTTTCACTATGATCCTAGATCTGAGTGGGTTGTTGGGTTGGGGCGCTGCAGGGTGGTGGACCTCTAGGGACAGGATTGGGTGACCCAGTTATACTGTGTAAAGTAAAAAGAGCTTTACCGTACTATTAGGCATATGAGATTAATTATATGGAGGATTTGCTGTTTCTGTGTGTTAGGGTATATTTGAGGTGTATGTGTTTATTTTTTATATTTTACCTTTCCTTTGGGAATTAAACAAATGTAAAGTAGGAACTGGGAAGGAAATTGTGTTGGGAGAGAGTTGAGTTTTTGACTAGAGTAGTCTGCATTTTTGCTAACTGTTTTTTTGTAAATAGAAACAACATATTGGGTTGTGTAAAAATGCAGGAAATGAGCTTTAGATGCCCCAAAAAATTCTGGGAAAGGAGCCCCAGATCCCCTGCCAGGTTATGTCCTCCCCCACCTTTAAAACCAACGTGTTTTCTGGGGTGTTTCTACAGATTGTAAATCAAAGATAAACATTTTTGCTAATAGTGTTATTATATTATTGATTGATTGACTATGACTTTTCAGATATCTCAGCAGTGCTATTTGCAGAGTTAACTCCAGATAAATGTTGAAGAATTTTGTATAATAATTTAATTAGAAAATCTCTTAAGTCTTGAATCCGGAGTCATTTTTTTATCAGTTCATAAACCATGTGCCTTGGAATCGGTACATTGAAGTCTCTTCCCAACTATTTTGCAATCTGTATGGCAGGGCTGTCAATTGTTTTGTCCTGAACTGGTATGCATTTTTATTTATCAGAATTTTCTTTAACTAATTTTGGTCTTTAATGCCAGACAAGTTCCTTAGTTTCTCCCCCTTCCACTTGCCTTTTTTTTGCGGTAAATGCTGCAATTAGTTGGTTGTAATTTTGGATAGAGTAGACATTTCCATATATTTTTGTTAGCTGCACATGTGACATAACTCTACCTGTCCTATTTATTATATCTATGGCTTGCTATAAAAATAGTGATATTTTGGAGATGATTTAATTTTCAAATAATTGAAAGTGAGAGGTTGTAAATCTTACTAAAGGGAAAAATGCCTATTCTCGAACACGGGGTGAGCCATTCTTACTAATCTGCTAGAGAACCCGTTTGGATTTAAGTATAGCTTTTTTTTTGACTGAAGCCTTTAGTGAGCAGTCTAACGCTTTAATATTTAATAATTTCTGCCTTCCGAATTCATATTCATTTTATAAATAGGGCCGTGTAATTTTTCTGGCTTATCATTCCAAATAAAATGTAATATATTTTGCTCATTTCATTTAAAAAAACAAGTCGTTAGGTGTAGGCAAGGCCATAAGCAAACTGGGTAAACTGGGATATGACTAAAGAGTTAATCAAGGTGGTTTTTCCACAAAGAGACAGGGAGTTTTTCTTTCCATAGTAGCAAGAGCGTATCTATTTTAGCTAACTTTCTATTAAAATATATTGTAGTGAGAATTTCTTTATTTCGGGATATGAAGACAGAAGGAAATCAGGCATCGTCAGACAATTTTAATGGTAAACTACACAGTAATGTAAAAGTTAGGTTTATTAGTGATCCAATACGTAATAAAATATGCACACTAGATCCAAATTGTGGATTTAAAAGAAAACATGAATCATCGTCGTGCAATGACACCTTTATTTTTAAGCACTGAATTTCTAGCCCCTTGATAGTATTGTTGGATCGGATTTGAATAGCTAACATTTCGATGGTCATAATAAATACATGTAACGATAGTGTGGAACCCTCTTTAACTCCTCTTGACAGTTTAATACTTTCTGAGAAGTAGATCTTTTTGACAATTTTACACCTACTGTTACTCTACACTTTAACCCATTGTATAAGAGATTCTCCAAAATTGAAATATTCCAGGAATTGATATGTAAATTTCAGTCATACTTTTTCAAAAGCCTTTTCACAGTCAGCTATGATTACCATACCATGCCTGATTTTTCCCAGTGTTCTATCTCTAATGTATCATCCATATAAAAAACCTGTTTGATTAGGATGAATAAAACCTTATTTTTGCATCACAACACTGAAGTGAAAGGGGTGTCCAATTTTTTTTTACCACCTGGGTCCTATTTCAGTAATAGTTTAATCAGACCTTCTTGTTGAGTATCTGATAATCTACATTTTTTTAATAGAAGTGGTTAAAACATGCTAATAACGGCGCTCTGAGTACATCAACAAATGTTTGATATACCCCAACTGGTATGCCATCCAGCCCTGGAGGACTTAAAGGCTTTAATTGCATCAAGAAGTTCCTCCTCTGTAATTTGGCCTTCACATGAATCTTTCTGTGCAGCTGTTAATAATTTTACATTATTCACTTTGGTTAGTAGAGATGGAGGAAACTGAAATGAAAACATATGCTTAAAGTACTTAGCTTCATCTTTAAAAAAAATAGTTTGGTGAATCTTGGGTGACTCCATCATTAGTGACAAGTTTCAGTAAATTATTTTTGATAGCATTTCTACGTTCAATTTTAAAACATTATTTGGTGTATATCCCCAATATTGCATCCAGTTCCCTTTATTTTTATAATATATTACACTTGATCTTTCTTGAATAAGTTATTTTTGTTTTTCCTCTAACTTATTCTGTATCTCTATGGTACTGTTTTTATTTATATCTATCTGTACTGTTAGTCCCTCTGTTTTCTTTGTTAATATGAACTCGTTTGACCTAAATTGCTTTTGTTTTAAATTATTGAATTGCATGGCTTCTAAAGGCACATTTAAAAGTGTAAATTGTAAAATAACTATTGTACAGTGCAGCAGAAAGATGAGCAGGTCAATAAGGAATAAACACACATTTATTTATTCCTTATTGACCTGCTCTTCTTTCTGCTGCACTGTACAACAGTTGTTGCTTGTCACTGTCTTGGCCTCCCAAATCAAGACATCAGCAGGGATTTATAGTGTTGTGCTCATCACATCAATTAAAGGTAGGTTGACATTCTTCATGCTAATGCTTGCTATTAGGCTAATGATATGGCCTGGATTCTGAAAATCTGGTTGTTGCTGGTTTGACTGATAATCAATGAGAGTGTGTTAGTGGTGCACATGGCCTTCCCACACTGCATTCTGACAGATAGAGACTACAACTTTTTGCTCATTGCTAAAACGTTGTATATAGTTGATAATATATCACTAATATAACACGCAATATTTACCTGTTAAATTCGTATAGTTTTTGTTGATGTTTTGAGTCTTCTCACTTTTGTTTATTGTTTATTTCATTTCCTATGGCAATGTAAACACCTGTTTCCCATGCCAATACAGGCCCTTTGAGAGAGAGAGAGATTCATGCACAGATTCTTATTATATATTTTACAATTTTGATATTTATTACTGCACTGTTGAGTAGAGCTGGCAAGCTAAGCATTTCACTGTACTTGTGTATGTGACAATAAAACTTGAACTTCGACCAAAGTGTTTGCAAGTGTTTTATTTTGTATTTCCTCATGAGTGAACAAGTGTTTGCTCACAACAAGCCCTTGCTATCATGTTTCCACACATTGGGATACAACCCCAAACAAACCAGAACTGGGGTAGGTGAAAAGCTAGAGAGGAATAGTTGTTGCATCAATTATATATAAAATGAATGTCTAGTTATCAATGACAATACGCCTCTAGCTAATTTGACCGACACCATTACATGGCATTATGTTTTAATTGGAGAAGGTCATGGACAGATGAATATGAACTTAGTTAAGACCCAATAAGAAAATACTGTTGGATATACAGTATTTGTCTGGCTCCCAAATGGCTCCCTATATCCTAATATGGTTTTTCCCCCATTAACGCACCAGTGTGTCGCCAGTGATTATGCTAATGTGGCTCTAGTGTTATTTTTGTGAAACTGTGTGTCCATGTAGCTGGAGCTGATACTGAAGACTTGTGAAGAGCAGAATCAACATCCTCTGCATCATCAAGACACTTCTTTGTGAGAAGGTGTTAACCGAGGAAGGTGTTAACCCATGTTCACAGTTAGCCATTGTTATGTAAATGCTAGGTGAAAAGAGCCAGTGGCCAGGGCGTTGGCTCCAAGTCAGGGCAGGGGCCAGGCCACGGAAGGTAAAAACTGGAAACACAAAGGTCTGAGCCTTTTGGGTAAAACACTAGGGTAAATCCTTATTTGTTAATATGCCAATGGTGCACTGCTTTTGACCACGGCACATATGGAATAGGGTGCCATTTGGGACACAGATTCTCTGAACTGAGGTGTTGGTTCTGCCCAATGGTTTTCTAAGGTTGACTCGCTCAAGACTCACTTAAGACTTTGACTTTACAGTATTGTATAAACATTCTACATTATTTGATGGACATACCTGTGAGCTCATCCACTTTGTTGTGCAGTTCCACACTGCTCCCTCTGCTCTTTTTTGTTTGACTTTTTACTCCATTCACTATTCAGTTCCTATTGTGGAAATCATGATCTGAAACAGAACCAAATCAAATTGCAAATGCATCCAAAAAGCACAGCCGCACGTTGCCCGGTGACACGAGCCTACCAGACAAGCAAAATTACTTCTATGCACGCTTCGAGGCAAGTAACACTGAAACATGCATGAGAGCATCAGCTGTTCTGGACAACTGTGTGATCACGCTTAGCCATAGCCGATGTGAGAAAGACCTTTAAACAGGTCAGCATTCACAAGGCCACAGGGCCGATGGATTGCCAGGACGTGTACTCCGAGCATACGCATATCAACCTCTCCCTGACTGAGTCTGTAATACAAACATGTTTCAAACATATTTCAAGTCCCTGTGCCCAAGAACACTAAGGTACCCTGCCTAAATGACTATTGACCCGAAGCACTCACATCTGTAGCCATAAAGTGCTTTGAAAGGCTGGTCATGGCTCACATCAACATCATTATCCCAGAAACCCTAGAACCACTCCAATTTGCATACCGACCCAAGAGATCCACAGATGATGCAATCTCTATTGCACTCAACACTGCCCTTTCCCACCTGGACAAAAGGAACACCTATGTGAGAATGCTATTCATTGACTACAGCTCAGCATTCAACACCATAGTGCCCTCAAAGCTCATCACTAAACTAAGGACCCTGGGACTAAACACTTCCCTCTGCAACTGGATCCGGGACTTCCTGACGAGCCGTCTCCCAGGTGGTAAGGCTAGGTAACAACACATCTGCCACGCTGATCCTCAACACAGGGGCCCCACAGTCCCCTCCTGTACTCCCTGTTCACTCATGACTGCACGGCCAAGCATGACCCCAACACCATCATCAAGTTGGCAGAGGATACAACAGTGGTAGGCCTGATCACCGACAATGATGAAACAGCCTATAGGGAGGAGGTCAGAGATCTGTCCGTGTGGTGCCAGGACAACAACCTCTCCCCCAACCTGATCAAACCAAAGGCGATGATCATGGACTACAGGAAAAGGAGAACCAAGCACGCCCAACATTCTCAGCAACGGGGCTGTAGTGGAGCAGGTTGAGAGCTTCAAATTTCTTGGTGTCCACATAACCAACAAACGATCATGGTCCAAACACACCAAGACAGTCGTGATGAGGGCACAACAAAGTCTATTCCCCCCCAAGAGACTGAACATATTTGGCATGGGTCCTCAGATCCTCAAAAGGTTCTACAGCTGCACCATTCGAGAGCATCCTGACGGGTTGCATCACTACCTGGTTTGGCAATTGCTCGACCTCCGACCGCAAGGCACTACAGTGGGTAGTGCATATGGCCCGGTACATCACTGGGGCCAAGCTTCCTGCCATCCAGGACCTCTATACGAGGCGGTGTCAGAGGAAGGCCCTAAGGCTCCAGCCACCCTAGTCAAAGACAGATTGGCAGATTAGGATAGAAAACACTCGAAAGTTTCCTAAAACTGTCAAAATATTGTCTGTGAGTATAACAGAACTGATATTGCAGGCGAAAACCTGAGGAAAATCCAACCAGGAAGTGCTGTTTTTCTGAAACCTCTCTTCCATTGCATGCCTTCCCTCCATTTAAAGGGATAGCAACCTATTTCTTTTCTCTATGGCTTCCACATGGTGTGAACAGTCTTTAGACATTGTTTCAGGATTTTATTCTGAAAAATTAGTGAGAATGATCACATCGCGTCAGTGGATAGCTGGGTGTCCTTAGATTTTTGCATGCGCAACAGCTTGGAGCAGACCTTTTCTCTCTCTCTCCTATTGAAAAAGCTACCATCCGGTTGAAATATGATTTATTATTTATTGTAAAAACCACCTGAGGATTGATTATAAAAAACATTTGACATGTTTCTACGAACTTTACCGATACTATTTGGAATCTTCGTCTGTCCGTCGTGACCTGCACGAGCCTGTGGATTATTGAACAAAACGCGCCAACCAAATTGAGTTTTTTGGATATAAAAATAATCTTTATGGAACAAAATGAACATTTATTGTGTAACTGGGAGTCTCGTGAGTGCCAACATCCAAAGAACATCAAAGGTAAGCGATTCATTTGATTACTTTTCTGACTTTCGTGACCAATCTACTTTGCTGCTAGCTGTTTGTAATGTTTTGTCTGCTGAGAGAGCTGTCCTAACATAAATGCTTGGATAGCTTTTGCTGTAAAGCTTTTTTGAAATCTGACATGCCAGGTGGATTAACAACAAGCTAAGCTGTGTTTTGGCATATTGCACTTGTGATTTCATGAAAATTAAATATTTTTAGTAATTTAATTTGAATTTGGCTCTCTGCAATTCAACGGATGTTGACGAAAATGATCCCGTGCGCCAAGAATTAATATAATATAAGTGAATTTGTCCAAATACTTGACTTCTTCAAATGAGGGGACTAGATAAATTAAGTGCATTCATTTCTAAACTGTAAAACAGATATACAGTACATTTGGAAAGTATTCAGACCTTTTACTTTTTCCACATTTTGTTACTTTACAGCCTTATTCTGAAATGCATATAAAATAATAATAATCTGCAATCTACACACAATACCCGATAATGACAAAGTAAAAACAGGTTTTTCTAAATGTTTGCAAATGTATAAAAATGTATCCCAGAAACACTTTATTTACATAAGTATTCAGACCCTTTGCTATGAGACTTGAAATTATGCTCAGGTGCATCCTGTTTCCATTGATCATCATTGAGATGTTACTACAACTTGATTGGAGCCGACCTGTGGTAAATTCAATATATTGGTCATGATTTGGAAAAGCATGCACTTGTCTATTTAAGGTCCCACAGTTGACAGTGCATTTCAGAGCAAAACAAAGCAGAGGTTGAAGGAATTGTCCGTAGAGCTCAGAGACGGGATTGTGTCAAGGCACAGATACCAAAACATTTCTGCAGCAGTGAAGGTCCCCAAGTACACAGTGGCCTCCATCTTTCTTGAATGGAAGAAGTTTGGAACCACCAAGATTCTTCCTAGAGCTGGCCTCCCGGCCAGACTGAGCAGTCGGGGAGAAGGGCCTTAGTCAGGGAGGTGACCAAGAACCCGCTGGTCACTCTGACAAAGCTCTAAGGTTTCTCTGTGGAGATGGGAGAACCTATCAGAAGGACAACCGTCTCTGCAGCACTCCACCAATCAGGCCTATATGGTAGAGTGGCCAGACGGCAGCCACTCCTCAGTAAAAGGCACATGACAGCCCACTTGGAGTTTAACAAAAGACACTTAAAGGACTTAAAAACAAGATTCTCTGGTCTGATGAAACCAAGATTGAAGTCTTTGGCCTGAATGCCAAGCGTCACGTCTGAAAGAAACCTGGCACAATCCCTATGGTGAAGCATGTTGGTAGCAGCATCATGATGTGGCAATGTTTTTCAGCGGTAGGGACTGGTAGACTAGTCAGGATCGAGGAAAAGATGAACGGAGCAAAGTACAGAGAGATCCTTGATGAAAACCTGCTCCAGAGCAATCAGGACCTCAGACTGAGGCAAGGTTGTTTTTAGGTTGTTTTTAGCCTAAAAAATGGATAATATTTCAACCGGACAATAACGTCGTCAATATAAAAGGTAAACAAGAAAGGCACTCTCGGTCGCGCGCATGAAAAAGCTCTGTGACACGTCAGAGTCCACTCATTCAGACTGCTCTTACTCCCTCATTTTTCAGAATACAAGCCTGAAACAATTTCTAAAGACCGTTGACATCTAGTGGAAGGCATAGGAACTGCAATTTGAGTCCTAAGTCAATGGATACTGTAATGGCATTGAATAGAAATCTACAAACAAACAAAACATTCCTACTTCCTGAATGGATTTTTCTCAGGTTTTCGCCTGCCAACTGATGTGCAGTAGCGGTGCTTGGGTAAAATCACCCGGGAAGCCAAGTCCCCTCTCCTCCAGAAAGCCATATTACAGCCTACAGTACCTGTCAAAAGTTTGGACACACCTACTACTTCAAGGGTTTTTCTTTACTTTTACTATTTTCTACATTGTAGAATAATAGTGAAGACATCAAAACCAGGAAATAACACATGGAATCATCAATTTGCTTCTCTGTAAATAAATAAACACGGAGGGGAGTGTACATGTATATCTCTCCTCCTGTGAGGTATATCCACATTATTCACAGGCAATGTCTTTTGTAGAATGTTGAATCCCAGGGGGTTAGGTTAATTCCACATGGACAAACGATCCTCACAGTCTATTTGTTCAATGCCAGGATTGTGTTCCCTCTCAAGTCTCTCCATCATTTAAAGCTGCTTCATTGTCCATGAAACAATATCTACCTCTACTCTCGAGATTGCCTGTTTCCTTCCTCTCTACCCTCCCCCTTTTCACCCCCTGTCCCTTTCCCCCTCCCCTCTCCCTCTCTCACTCTCTCTGTCTTTCTGTCTCTCAATACTCTGTTGGATATGTATGGAATGTTATGCTAAACCTAGCAGGTCGGATGGTAACACACTCTGAGTTACAAAATAGGTGTTCACTAGACTATGAGATGGAATCAGATAAAGTGGCTACCCTGCAATTACTGTGTGATAATTGTACACGTTGAATCATACATGTATTACTGGTCCCGGGGACTGGTGTTTAAAGACTGTCTACTTTGAGGGATTTAATAATTGAAGCCTTCGTTTTTGAGAAAAGTTGAAGCCTGCATCATGTTGTGCCCTTTAGACTTGTACATCTGGCATACTGTCGTAAAAAATAAACTCATTTTGTCATTTAGTTTTGAAACTATTATCTATTATCTTATCTGATATTGATCAGTGCAAAACCAGATCGGGTCAACTGATGTGCAGTAGCGGTCCTTGGATAAAATCACCCGGGAAGCCAAGTCCCCTCTCCTCCAGAAAGCCATATTACAGCCTACAGTACCTGTCAAAAGTTTGGACACACCTACTCATTCAAGGGTTTTTATTTACTTTTACTATTTTCTACATTGTAGAATAATAGTGAAGACATCAAAACTATGAAATAACACATGGAATCATGTAGGAACCAAAAATGTGTAAAACAAATCATATTTTAGATTTTAGATTCTTCAAATCAGCCACCCTTTGCCTTGATGACAGCTTTGCACTCTTGGCATTTTCTCAACCAGCTTCACCTGGAATCCTTTTCCAACAGTCTTGAAGGAGTTTCCACAAATGCTGAGCAGTTGTTGGCTGCTTTTGCCTTCACTCTGTGGTCCAACTCATCCCAAACCATCTCAATTGTGTTGAAAACAGGTGATTGTGGAGACCAGCTCATTTGATGCAGCACTCTATCACTCTCTTTCTTGGTCTTATAGCCCTAACACAGCCTGGAGGTGTGTTGGGTCATTGTCCTGTTGAAAAACAAATGATAGTCCCAATGAGCACAAACCAGATGGGATGGCGTATCGATGAAGAATGCTTTGGTAGCCATGCTGGTTAAGTGTGCTTTGAATTCTAAATAAATCACAGACAGTGTCACCAGCAAAGCATCCCCACACCATCACACCTCCTCCTCCATGCTTCACAGTGGGAACTACACATGCAAAGATCATCCGTTCACCTACTCTGCATCTCACAAAGACACGGCGGTTTGAACCAAAAATCTCAAATTTGGAATCATCAAAACAAAGGGCAGTTTTCCACCGGTCTAATGTCAATTACTCGTGTTTCTTCCTCTTATTGGTGTCATTTAGTGGTTGTTTCTTTGCATCAATTCGACCATGAAGGCCTGATTCACGCAGAGTCCTCTGAACAGTTGATGTTGAGATGTGTCTGTGACTTGAACTCTGAAACATTTATTTGGGCTGCAATTTCTGAGGCTGTTAACTCCAATGAACTTATCCACTGTAGAAGAGGCACCTCTGTGTCTTCCTTTTCTTTGGCTGTCCTCATGAGAGCCAGTTTCATCATAGCGCTTGATGGTTTTTGCGACTGCACTTGAAGAAACTTCCAAAGTTCTTGAAATTTTCCCGATTGACTGACCTTCATGTCTTAAAGTAATGATGGACTGTCTTTTCTCTTTGATTGTCTCAAACGCATTAAGAAGGAAAGAAATTCCTTACAAATTAACTTTTAACAAGGCACACCTGTTAATTGAAGTTCATTCCAGGTGACTAGCTCATGAAGCTTGTTGAGAGAATGCCAAGAGTATGCAAAGCTGTCATGAAGGCAAAGGGTGTCAACTTTGAAGAATCTTAAATATAAAGTATATTTTGATTTGTTTAAGACTGTTTTTTCATCACAAATTAGTTTCATCACAAAACCGTGGGGAGAACAACATCTGTCCGGTGAAGTCCACAAAACATATTGCATGTAACAAACAATTGTTTGTCCTACAGCATGGTCAAACAAGTGAATGTGTCCGACCTTATCGGACTACTAAACAACTATTGATTTAGAACCACGGAGAGTTACCGAAAGTTACAAAGAAAACAGGAGCTGCCTCCACTATTCCAGCACCATTTCAACATCATCTAATCACCTATGCTTAGTCTAATACTGCGATAACTCAAATATACAAAAAACTATTTAGTCTAATCATTGTAAGGTAAATATGATGTGGCTGTCCATGGCATTGATTTATGTGTGTTTGTGTGTATGGTTTGTGTGTGAAGTAGATAAAACATGTTGACTCACCCTACTTGTAGAGAAACGACAACATCCATGAATACATGTTACTTCTGATGTGAAAGTGTAGAGGTAATGAAGACTTGATGTGCGTACAGAAAGAAAAACTATCCCCTTGATATATAGCTCAGTCATTTTGACCAGATCTCCAAAGTAGTGCACTACAGTATATACTGTAAGCTGCCATTTGGAATGCAGCCTTGATGTGCTTTACATCCTACCCTCTCTGAAATTAACACAAAACTCATTTCCTGTCATCATCACTTCATTATACAATGGTATTAGTCTCATAGAGACTACAATCTAATTAAGCAAAGAGAAAATGTAATGAAATTCAATTCGACAATCCGACCAGCAACAACCAGCTAGAGCTCAGTCTAATGATCCATCTCCTTTCCAATAAACCAACGCGGGGAATCAGGGATTAGAGAGGACCATGTACAGCCTCCTCATTGCATCAGACACCTCTTAATTCTCTACTGACACCGACCAGCCATCTCTGGGTTATTAGTCAGATCTCTTTTAATCAGATCTAACTATTCCACAGTGGTCATTACATTGTAGAGCAGCAGCAGCACAGGGCTCTATCTGTCCTCCACTATGAACCCACAAAGATCTAAATAATGTTTGTGAGTGTCTGTGTGCGTGTGCGTGTGCGTGTGCCTGTGCCTGTGCCTGTGCCTGTGCCCGTGCCCGTGTGTGTGTGTGTGTGTGTGTGTGTGTGTGTGTGTGCGTGCGTGCGTGCGTGCGTGCGTGTGTCCATGCGTGTGTCTGTGGAGGTGTGCACCATTGTAAAATAACCTATTTATTCAAATCCTAAAGATTACTCTCCATATGCAGTATCATAGATATCAGGGAGGAATAACATCTGCAATTTACATGAGCTTCTATAGTCACAAAATCAACAATTCCATCATGCACAGTGTTCGAGCACATATTGCATAGCATGTCGATGAGTGAGTAATGACATGAACAAAGATAACGCCACAAAGGACATTATCTTCATTTAGTTGGTGGCTTGTGTTTTAGAGTTCTTTTTAGCTGCTGTATCTATTCAAGGGCTGGTCACCAGGCCAAACTGAGCAATCTCGGGAGAAGGGCCTTGGTCAGGGAGGTGACTAAGAACCCGATGGTCTCTCTGACAAAGCTCTAGAGTTCCTCTGTGGAGATGGGAGAACCTTCCAAAAGGACAACAATGCCTGCAGCACTCCACCAATCAGGCCTTTATGGTAGAGTGCCCAGACGGAAGCCACTCCTCAGTAAAAGGCACATGACAGCCCGCTTGGAGTTTGGCAAAAGGCACCTCAAGACTCTCAGACCATGAGAAACAAGATTCTCTGGTCTGACGAAACCAAGATTGAACTCTTTGGCCTGACTGCCAAGCGTCACGTCTGGAGGACACCCGGCACCATCCCTATGGAAAGCATGGTGGTGGCAACATTGCTGTGGGGACTGGGAGACTACTCAGGGTCGAGGCAAAGATGAACGGAGCAATGTACAGATTCCTTGATGAAAACCTGCTCCAGAGCGCTCAGGACCTCAGACGAAGATTCAACCTTCCAACATGACAATGACCCTAAGCCCACAGCCAAGAAAATGCAGGAGTGGCTTCGGGCCAAGTCTCTGAATGTCCTTGAGTGGCCCAGCCAGGGCCTGGGCTTGAACCCAATCAAAAATCTCTGAAGAGACCTGAAAATAGCTGTGCAGCAACGCTCCCCATCCAACATGACAGAGCTTGAGAGGATCTGCAGAGAAGAATGAGAGAAACTCCCCAAATACAGGCGTGCCAAGCTTGTAGCGTCCTACCCAAGATGACTCGAGGCTGTAATCACTGTCAAAGGTGCTTCAACAAAGTACCGAGTACTTATGTAAAAAACAGTTTTTGCTTTGTCAATATGGGGTACACAGAGACACAGACAAAGCTCTCCTTCACCCTCCATTTGGCAAATCTGACCAAATTATATTCTGCTGATTCCTGCTTACAAGCAAATATTATAGCAGGAACCCCAAGTGACTCTGTCAATTAAAACGTGTTCAGATGAAGCAGTTACTAAGCTACAGGAGTGTTTTGCTATCACAGACTGGAATACGTTCTGGGATTCTTCCGATGGCATTGAGGAGTACACCACATCAGTCATTGGCTTCATCAATGCATCGATGACGTTGTCCACACAGTGACCGTACGTACATATCCCAACCAGAAGCCATAAAACTCCTGAACATCTAATCAAATGGCTACCCAGACTATTTGCATTGCCCCCTCTTTGGATGCGTCCCTTTTATGCCGCTGCTACTCTCTGTTATTATCTACGCATAGTCACTAATAACTCTACCTACATGTACATATTACCTCAATAACCTCGACTAACCGGTGCCCCCGCACATTGACTCTGTACCGGTACCCCCTTTTTATAGTCTCGCTATTGTTATTTTACTGCTGTTGTTTATTTACTTGTTTCTTTTATTTCTTATTCATATTTTTTAAACTGCTTTGTTGGTTAGGGCCCTGTAAGTAAGCATTTTACTGTAAGGTCTACACCTGTTGTTTTTGGCGCATGCGACTAATAGAATTTTATTTAATTTGATTTATTGTTTATAGATTGATGACGGGAAAAACAATTTAATCACGTTTAGAATAAGGCTGTAACCTAACAACATGTGGAGAAAGTCAAGGCGTCTTAATACTATCTGAAATCACTGTAGGCCTGACTTGCACATACTGATACTGAGTTGTGTGTCGATTTCTACTTCTTAGTATGGACTTTCAACTCTAGGATACCGTTGCAGTCAGGGCACCATTTATGGTCATTGTTACACACCCAGTCAGTTAGCCATTTGTTTTGGAGCCCACTACCTAGACATCAACCACTTCTATCTATCTATTCCCCATTGCTTTAATGCACAAGGTTCAGCTGTCACTGGCAGCGTGTGTGTGTGTGGTGTGTGTGTGTGTGTGTGTGTGTGTGTGTGTGTGTGTGTGTGTGTGTGTGTGTGTGTGTGTGTGTGTGTGTGTGTGCGTGCGTGCAGTCTGTGTATGCAGTGTGTTCTATCACGGCCATACGTAGACCAGGCATCCTGCTGTTAGACGTATAGTAACTAATGATCCCTTGGTAGCGTTCCCTGTGTAGTGCTCCATAGGGCTCCCGTTCAAAAGTAGTGCACTATGTAGGGAATAGGATGCCATTTGGGACACAAATCTTGCGCCTAGAGGCACTTACTTTAGAAAGCAATTCCCCACCACTGTGGCAACCCTTCATTTAGAGATCTCCACCAGAGCAGCAGATCTTTTTATCCTCTTTTGTTTTGTCAGAGAAACATGTTTTCACCACAATGTGCCGGCATGTCATGTTTGGGTGCAATGGAGAGTCCTACTGCTCTCTTGGCAGGCTGTTTTAAAATAGGCCAAAGGCAAAACAAGAGATCAACCAAGCAATGAGTTATATTTGAGCCTGCAGGGCCAGTGTTAAATAAATATGCATGTGGTCTTGACTTTATAGTATGCGTTTTTGTTTGTTGGATTGTTTGTTTGTGCTTTGCCTCAGGCTACTGTCGTACATGACAACACGCCAACATCCTCTCTCTGTACACAGCGACAAGGAGAGGGACAGATCTGGACATACAAACTGTGTAGCAACAAAACCGGCGCATGCGCAACTACGGTGCAAAACAGAAACAGTTGGCCTGGATTGTTGACAACATCTAAACTATTATTTGTCCCCAAATGTTCATTGAAACCATACATACATTTGCACAATGAGCACTTGTAGACTCTCAAATACATTGTTACAGTTGTTGGTTAGCTAGCTAGCAAATCTGAGCCATAGTAGTATAAACATGACATGAGACAAAACACCTCAAATCAAGAAATGGTATCAATAACAAGACACAACGAGCTGAAGCGAGCCACCTACAATTCCCCACATGGTAACTTCTTGTCATTGTTTCCATCTGTCTGGCCATCTGCCTCATCAATGTGTGCTCATCATTTTTGGTGAAGTTGTATACCTTAATTTCCTGATATATGTTTCTGTGCATCTGTCCAGGATTGTAAAAGTTTATGAAATGTTTTATGAACGATTTACATTGCATGAGTGCATAGTTACAGTACACTACATAAAGTAGCATGCCACTGTTAGCCTGCATCCCTAACAGCACCCTGTTGCCTATATACAGTTAATTCGGAAAGTGTTCAGACATTTTGTTATGTTACAGCCTTATTCTAAAACCCCATAATGACAATGGAAAAACTGTTTTTTAATTTAATTTACATTTCTGCTAATTTATCACAAATAAAACACTTAAATATCACATTTACATAAGTATTCAGAACCTTTACTCAGTACTTTGTTGAAGCACCTTTGGCAGAGACTACAACCTCAAGTCTACTTGGGTATGACGCTACAAGCTTGGCACACCTGTATTTGGGGAGTTTCTCCCATTCTTCTCTGCAGATCATCTCAAGCTCTGTCAGGTTGGATGAGGAACATCGCTGCACAGCTATTTTGGGTCTCTCCAGAGATGTTTGATCGGGTTCAAGTCCAGATTGTTTCTAGGACACTCAAGGACATTCCTTCACCCCAGTCTGAGGTCCTGAGCGCTCTGGAGCAAGGTTTTCATCAAGGATCTCTCTGTACTTTGCTCCGTTCATCTTTCCCTCAACCCTGACTAGTCTCCCAGTCCCTGCCGCTGAAAAACATCCCCACATCATTACATTTACATTACATTTAAGTCATTTAGCAGACGCTCTTATCCAGAGCGACTTACAAATTGGTGCATTCACCTTATGACATCCAGTGGAACAGTAGTGCATCTAAATCTTTTAAGGGGGGGTGGGGGGTGAGAGGGATTACTTTATCCTATCCTAGGTATTCCTTAAAGAGGTGGGGTTTCAGGTGTCTCCGGAAGGTGGTGATTGACTCCGCTGTCCTGGCGTCGTGAGGGAGTTTGTTCCACCATTGGGGGGGCCAGAGCAGCGAACAGTTTTGACTGGGCTGAGCGGGAACTGTACTTCCTCAGTGGTAGGGAGGCGAGCAGGCCAGAGGTGGATGAACGCAGTGCCCTTGTTTGGGTGTAGGGCCTGATCAGAGCCTGGAGGTACTGAGGTGCCGTTCCCCTCACAGCTCCGTAGGCAAGCACCATGGTCTTGTAGCGGATGCGAGCTTCAACTGGAAGCCAGTGGAGAGAGCGGAGGAGCGGGGTGACGTGAGAGAACTTGGGAAGGTTGAACACCAGACGGGCTGCGGCGTTCTGGATGAGTTGTAGGGGTTTAATGGCACAGGCAGGGAGCCCAGCCAACAGCGAGTTGCAGTAATCCAGACGGGAGATGACGAGTGCCTGGATTAGGACCTGCGCCGCTTCCTGTGTGAGGCAGGGTCGTACTCTGCGGATGTTGTAGAGCATGAACCTACAGGAACGGGCCACCGCCTTGATGTTAGTTGAGAACGACAGGGTGTTGTCCAGGATCACGCCAAGGTTCTTAGCGCTCTGGGAGGAGGACACAATGGAGTTGTCAACCGTGATGGCGAGATCATGGAACGGGCAGTCCTTCCCCGGGAGGAAGAGCAGCTCCGTCTTGCCGAGGTTCAGCTTGAGGTGGTGATCCGTCATCCACACTGATATGTCTGCCAGACATGCAGAGATGCGATTCGCCACCTGATCATCAGAAGCATCACATCATGATGCTGCCACCTCCATTCCTCACTGTAGGGATGGTGCCAGGTTTCCTCCAGTCGTAATGCTTGGCATTCATGCCAAAGAGTTCAATCTTGGTTTCATCAGACCAGAGAATCTTGTTTCTCATGATCTTAGAGTCCTTTAGGTGTCTTTTGGCAAACGCCAAGTGGGATGACATCTGCCTTTTACTGAGGAGTGGATTCCATCTAGCCACTCTATCATAAAGGCCTGATTGGTGGACTGTTGCCAAGATGGTTGTCCTTCTGGAAGGTTATCCCATCTCCACAGAAGAACTCTGGAGCTCTGTCAGAGTGACCATCGGGTTCTTGGTCACCTCCCTGACCAAGGCCCTGCTCCTCTGATTGCTCAGTTTGGCCGGGCGGCCAGCTCTAGGAAGAGTCTTGGTGGTTCCAAACTTCTTCCATTTAAGAATGATGGAGGCCACTGTGTTCTTGGGGACCTTCAATGCTGCACAAATTCTTTTGGTACCCTTTCTTCAGATATGTGCCTCGACAAATCCTGTCTAGGAGCTCTACGGACAATTCCTTCAACCTCATGGTTTGGTCTTTGCTCTGACATGCACTGTCAACTGTGAAACCTTATATAGACAGGTGTGTGCCTTTTCAAATCATGCCCAATCAATTGAATTTACCACAGGTGGACTCTAATCAAGTTGTAGAAACATCTCAAGGATGATCACTGGAAACAGGATGCACCTGAGCTCTATTTCGATTCTCATAGCAAAGGGTTTGAATACTAATGTAAATAAGGTATTTCATTTAGTCAGTTTTAGAATAAGGATGTAATGTAACAAAATGTGGAAAAGGGGAAGGGGTCTGAATACTTTCGGGAATGCACTGTAATGCACTACTTTCTATCCAGGTCCATAGGTATGTAGGGAATACGGTGCCATTTTGGGAAGCACCCTTAGATCATTCTACAACATTGACATTCTCTCCTGGAGCAGGATATAACACAAAACTCACGTAAAAACAGTTTTGGCTACACACTGATACGGCAAGACTGTCACGAACACGTACATGTCAATTGTTTTGCTCTAGGATGCCCACAGGCCTAAGAAGACTCGTCTGAAGGTCCCACTGTACCAGTTGAAAAAATGAACGTATATGGATGTATATATGGACACTGTACATGTATATATGGACACCTACACACATTGCACACATTATGTTGATGTTATTTTTAAAACATTCACATTATGGACAACTACATTTTGTCACTACTTTTCAAATGATTAGTCAATTTGAGTTGTGTCTGTGACCTAGAAGACGTCTGTAACAGTAAGGAGGAACTTGGGTATACACTGGGATTGATGAGGTGGGCCTCAGAGAAAGTATAAATGTCTCGGACAGTACAAATGCTGTGGTTATAAATATATGTGGAGAAAGGTTGGATGGATCTGTGTGTGTCTCCCAAATGGCACCCTTTTGACTTTGGGCTCTGGTCCAAAGGAGTGCAGTAAATAGGGAATAGGAGGCCATTTGGGATGCATCCTGTCTGTCCGTGGTGTGGTGGACTCAGTCCAGTGATTGGAAAGAGTCAGTATAATTTATTTACTGAGAGAGTTAGAGGTCTAGTCCTCTCTGTTATTTCATTTAACCTTCCTTTATTTACTGTATACATCTCATTGAGACATCATTGATCTTACAAGAGTTGTTATTCCTGTTATTCTGTTGGCATCCATTCCACACCGTCCTTAAAGATGATTTCTCTGAGGGGGAGGAGAGGTGGAGCATAGGGCAGGGGAAGGGGAGCAGAGGGAGAGATGAGGCAGAGGGAAACAGAGGGGAACCAGAAAGTGGAGGAGAGGGGAGAGGGGGAGTGTTATGAGAAATGAGGGGGAGTAACCAGAACAGGTTCTGCTTCAGCCGTCCCTTAGGAGAAGAGGCAAGCACCGACTCTAATGCTCTGCTTTGTCCGACACGCTGGCTTTTCCTGTGAGGTCT